>NW_008238832.1:33801-36372 GCF_000691975.1 Corvus brachyrhynchos | reverse complement strand
CGTGCAAATTCCCTGCCTGCTGGATCTTCTCTCCTCCTCCTCCCTATGGCTGTGGGACACGGTGATATACCCTAGGGCCCAGGCCTGCGGTAATAATTGGCACCTATTGTTCTTCAACTCTTAGCAGTCCCACAGCAGAGGGGTTGTCTGAGAGATCAGGCAGGGTATTCAGTTGTCTGATGTCTTCTGTCTCTACAGCAGCTATCCCAAAAGCCCAACGATGTCCTTTTGGGTCTTTGAAATACCCTTTTCTGAGATAGTCTATGCTGAGGATGCATGGGGCCTCTGGGCCTGTCACAATGGGGTGTTTCTGCCACTCATTCCCAGCTAAACTCACTTCAGCTTCCAGTACAGTCAGCTTCTGGGATCCTCCTGTTACCCCAGAAATAGAAATGGGTTCTGCTCCCACATATCTTGATGACATCTGAGTATATTGAGCACCGGTATCAACCAAAGCCATGTATTTTTGTGGGTCAGATGTGCCAGGCCATCAGATTCACACAGTCCAAAAGACCTGATTGTCCCTTTCCTCTACCTGGTCATGGTACACGTTGCTCCCCTCCGGTGAATATGCTCCTGGGGTCCCTTCAAGAGAATCAGACATATTATCATTCCTATACCATCTGGAATTCTGTGCGCAAGAGACCAGAGCAACGTTGACTCTAAATGAGCTTCTTGTGGTAGTTGTCCCTCTTTTTAGTTCACGTACCTGGGCTGCTAAGGAGGAGGTGGGTTTTCCATCCCAGTTCCTCATGTCTTCGTGTTCCTGAAGAAAAAAACAGAGGTTACCTCGTGGAGTGTATCCTCTCTCCCTGGTTGGGGGACGCCTGCTCCTGATGGCAGAGACTCTTGGTTCTGGCAAGATGTGGTAAATCTCTTCCCTAAGTTCCTTTTTCAGTTTCTGATGGCCCTCTTCAATCAAGCTCCGGACTTGCTCAGCCAGCCTTGTTTCCACGGACAAGACATGGGTGCAAAACAGGGTGGTGACAGTGTCCTTGTAAATTCTTACCAAATTGACCAAGACGCCCACCCTGTCCTCGCCTTCCCTCCATTGCAGCATTGCCAGGTAACGGGAGTACATCTCTGGTCCAAGACGTGCGAATCTCAACCACATCTGTGATGTGCACTGGACACCATCTGGGCACTTAGGAAATCTCTCATCTTCTGAGAAAATGATGTCCAGCACAGCCAATTCCCTCAGGCATCGGATACTTTGTTCCATTGTGCTCCATTTTCCTTGGTGCACCTGGAGGTCTTCTTTAAAAAGGTACCTGTCCCTTACACTTGTCAGCAGTCGCCGCCAGAGGCTGAGAGTTTCTTGGGTTCTCCCGATCCCCTGGTCAATGACCACATCCCGGGACAGAGATCCCAGTTGCCTGGCCTCACTTCCGTCCAGAATGGTGTCATTGGCTGCAGTGTCCCAGATGCGGAGCAGCCAGGTCAGGATGGACTCATTTGTCTGGCGGGTGAATTCCCTCCACAGGTCACGCAGCTCACCCAGGGATAGTGACCGAGTGATGATCTCCGGCTCTGTCTCTTCTGCTGGGTGCGAAGGTCCTGCTGCATCCTCGTCAGTCACTATGCAGACTGATTTGCTTTTTGATTTCTTCTTCTGAACAGGGGCAACTGCTACCAGTTTAGGTTGTTCTAGTTCATTGATGGTTTGTGTGTAGATGCTGACGGTGCTTTTGGTTCCTTTGTCCTCTGTGTCAGTCTGCGTAGACATGGGCACTGTTGCTTTGCTTTTGGTTCCTTTCTTCTTTGTGACAGACTGTATAGACATGGTGTTTGTTGCTTTGCTCTTTTTTCCCTCCTTCTCAAGCAGACGCTGCACCACACCAAGTAGTGTTTTGTTTCTAAGCATGGTGTACACAATGCAGGTCATAGCGAAAAAAGAAAATTAGAACTGACAAGAAGATTATACTATCCTTAACATCCAGAGGGAACTCAATATTTTCAAAAACTGCTGTGCCTGGCCTGAAAGGCCAGAAGAAACCACTCTCCTCTTCCCACCAGGGGCTGAGTGCGATTGTTGAGGAGATCCCAGACGTAGCAGCCCAGACTAGAACAGCCAAACAAAATTGAGTATATATTCCAAATGGTATTCATCGCCTCACAGGTTATTATGCTATAGACATAATAAAGCAATAAAGCAATTCTCATACCATTCCCTGGTTTCAACAGGAGCAATACAACAGGCAGGTAGTTCAGCTGTGGATTGTTAGGGGCCAGAGAGAGACGAAAGCTGATAGCTGTGCAGATCTTCTAGCCTTGGTGACATGAAAGCCATGGGACAGATAAAAATGCAAGGCAAGAACAAGAAGCAGAGACAAAACAAAGCCCAAGGCAAGAACAAGAGGCAAGACACGGGACAAACAGGACGACATGACCTGTCGTGAGACGGTCGGCAATGGAAGAGACGGGGCAGATTGCTTGGATGCAATAAGCCAATTTTATTGATACAGAGCTGAGTATTTATACCTTTTCAGCAGTAACTAAAAATAAATTCTTATATAAGCAGCAATCACTATAACAAGCATATCTATGTTTCTTAATAACATTGCAAAACTA
>NW_008238832.1:31837-33514 GCF_000691975.1 Corvus brachyrhynchos | reverse complement strand
AAAATTTTCTTTGTTGACTTATCGATCAGTCTCTGAACACATTACAAAACACATGGCAGACAAATCATTATAAGCAACAGCATGGCTAAAATATAAATTCCTGCTTTAGCTAAATGCTTAAGCCAGCCAGTAAGTCCCCATCCTCCAAGTATGTTTCCAAGCCAGTCGTTATTACTTACAACTCTCAATTTGGTGACACTATCTCGAAGCGCTTGTATGCTAGCATGAATAGACAAAGAGTGATCAGACAAGTTCATGCAGCATAAGCCTTCAAATTCATCACAACCGTGCCCATGTGCCAAAAGCAAAAAATCAATTGCAGCACTATTCTGCAGTGTAGCATGTCTCACACTATCAACGTCTGTTAATAAGCCTGTTAAAGCAGAGCTAGTAGCATTAGTTTGTTTTGCAAACCAGCAGCCAAGGTTATTCAGGGTTTTCAGTGCATGTGCCGTTCCAATAGATGGAATAATAGAGGCAAACACTCGGGCTCCTAGGTTCCAAGATTGAACATTATCATCACAATCCTGGCTATATGTGTGTGTGCTGCGTTTTGTTCGCACCAGCTTGTGCAAAGATGGTAAGTTTCCCCGAAAAGAGTGAAACATGGTTAGCCGCCCAAAAATGCAAGGACCTCCTATGGCCCTACCTGGTATTCCCTTCCAAGCTCTATTTCCACATGTCAAAAATATGTTGTCTAACAATCCAATAGCAGCACTTCCAGAAGTGATTGGTTGGGGCAAAGTATGATTACACCAGGCAGAAACATTGGCGTAAATTCCTGTTCCTGAAACATCTAGGCCAAATTTTCTGTTGGGACTGTTTGTATAATTTAGATAAAAACATGCAAAAGACTGCGTGGACCCAAAAATGTCCAATTCCTGAGGTTGCATAGGAAGAGGGGGAAAGTTAAGAACCTTATGTACTCCTAAACCTTTGTCGTTGGAAAAGTACCATCCAGCTGATTCACCAGCCTTTTCACGCCAACTTTCCTGGCACCACCAGGTCGGCTCAATTTGACCCATAGCAGTACACTCTCTTCGAACTGTTAAATTGAATAAAGCATCGCATTCACTTTTCACTAGGGGCATAGCTACCAAACAGGTTTGGAAAGGGTCACATGGGGAGGTCATGGACAGGCACAGCGTAGATTCGTTTAAAGCTTCAGCTAGCGTAAGCCAAACATTGGGTTCTGGGAGGGGTGGCATTGCGACCACCTCTCCTTCATTGAGAAAGAGTCCTACTAAAAGGATCAGCCTGAAAAGGCAGACCTGGCTCCCAAAAATACCATTGTGGAAGCCAGCCATATTCATGTCCGCACATAAATTTTAAAATTATACAGTTACCATAACAGTAGCACAAAGGATCACACTGTGGACAGTTGCCACTGCTGCGATGCGATATGCAATATCACCGCTTCTGACACTTTCGACACTGACACAAAACCCACACCTGATGGGAATAATTTTTGCAAATAAAACAAGGAATAGGGTTATTCTCAAGTCCAAGTCTCTCTTTAAACCATTTCCAATACTGCTCATGGAGAGAGACTTGATCTGCAATTATAGTTTGTACTTCTGTTGGAGTGGGTTGTTCCCGGAAACCAAAAAGTGGTGTAAAGTCGGTAAGTCCTCTGGAATCAAGTAGAAGCTGGTTGAGCTGGTGGTCGGACGGAGG
>NW_008238832.1:28481-31396 GCF_000691975.1 Corvus brachyrhynchos | reverse complement strand
TTTGAAAGCTTCTAACTGCAGGGAATTGAGCGAGCAGAGAGCTGTATTTCTCCCTGTTTGCTTCTGCTGATGGTATTTGCTTTGCAGCTGATACAGGTGCCGATTTTAGAGCTACTAAAGTGCTAGATCGCCCGTCCTACCTCTCAAGGCTGCTCGAGGCTTTCTAAGGCATTAAACCACTAGCCTAGCTGGTAAAAAGCTGAAAAGATACCTTCCACGCCATGTGATGAGGGGATAAGGTCCCATGTGATGAGGGGATAAGGTCCCAGGATCTTACCTGTTTCTGGATGCTTAACAAGGACTGAGGCCTTCTGTTTAACCTCTAACTGTCGATTACTGCCCAAGTGCCTTACAGTCGGAGGGTTGGGATCCATCAGGGAACAATTAAAAAAATTAAAAACATGGAATGCCTTCTGTAATCGCTCAGCTGGGGTAGCATTCCCCATTCCCCCTTTCTGTTGTAATAAAAGATGCTTTAGTGAACAGTGGGCTCGCTCAATGATAGCTTGGCCTGTGGAGGAATGAGGAATCCCCGTCTTGTGTGTCACTCCCCAGAGGGTAAGAAAATTTGCAACTCTCTGGGAAATATATACTGGGCCATTGACACGGATCGTGCCATAATTATGCCTCTCCTTGTGGAAGAGATCTTTACAGTCCTTGATAGGAGTTCCAGAGACAAATGGGGACTCTCAGCCTTCGCTGCTTCTTGATAGATGTTTATTAAGTCTTATCAGAGAAAAAGAGTCACTAGAGTGATCCAGACATAGCACAAAGCAGAGAATGCAGGAGAAAGCCAAATTATCAAGATTACACGGCCTTTTTAAAGGTAGATCAACCAATGGTTACTAAAAACGTACATTATTTTTACTTTTCTGCCAATTATTTAGTAACACAGCCAGAAACTGCGGAATTCTTTGTCCAATCATCCCAAACTAATTTTACTGCAGAATATGGAGTAGTAGAAGAAGAAGAAGAAGGTTTGGAGAACAACAACAATCCTCCATTTTGATGTTTTTTGCTTTTATCTATTTACTACATTAACAAACCCCAAACCTCTAAATTTTTCACCCTGTGACAATCTTACATAGTAGTCTACCACCTAATTTACACTAGTGTAGTTTCTAGTTCTTCTCTAAGAGTAGGCAGTTTTTTCCAAGGGCGGAGGTCACAAACACTGTTGTTCAGGGGGGTAAAAACCCTTCAAAACAGGCGGAGAAATATTCTCTGCACTCTGGGTTCCCACAGGCCATTATCAGTTTTGATCTGTGAAGGAATTCCCAGCACTGCAAAGGTACTCATAAAGTGACAGCAAACATCTTTTGCTGATTCTCCTGTATGACAGGATGCAAACAGGGCACCTGAAAAGGTGTCTATAGAGGAATGTATATACTTAAGTCTGCCAAATTCGGGAAAGTGAGTAACATCTGTTTGCCAAATGTCGAGGCTCTGGAGTCCTCTAGGGTTAACACCTCCAGCAAGAGAGGGAAAGGAGTGTCTTTGACAGTCTGGTCACACAGCCACAATGCTAGAGGCTTGGCGAGAAGGCAAAGCAAAAGTTCTTGCAAGTACAGCAGCATTCTGATGAAAAAATGAGTAACTCATTTTTGCCTGGGAAAAGCAATCAGGTACTACTTGCGCAGGTAGCGTAAGTAGATCTGCCTGGCGATTTCCTTCTGCAATGAAACCAGGTAAGGTAGTGTGAGATCTAACATGCATTACAAAATACAACTGTCTATTATCTAAAAGAAAACCAAGTTGTTGCAGCCAATAAAACAAGTCTGCATTAGGCACATCTTTCAACACAGCAGCTTCAGCTCTTTCCACAAGTCCTGCAACATAAGCAGAATCAGTTATTAGGTTAAAAGGAATAGACAAGCGTTCAAAGGCTCGTACAACAGCCACTAATTCAGCAATTTGAGGGAATCCTGAAACACTGGTCACATCTGAGTCCCATCAGTTGAGATTTGAATCCCACCACAGCATCACAGATTTCTAGCTGCAACCAGATCCATCTGAAAAACAGTTAATGGGATTTCGCTTCTCTTGGGTCGTGTTAAAAGATTAAAACCTGCTGCCACGAGCTTGTGTTTTGGAGGATGTGTAGAAAGTTGTCCAGAGAAATTGGTGAGAGCTATCTGAAACACTTCAGACTGTTGAAAAAGCTACTGTAAATAAACAGCAGTAATAGGCAAGCAAATCAAACAGAAATCAACACCTTCAAGTATAACAAGTCTCTGTCTAGCTTTTACAATAAGCAAAGCAAACATTTCATGTTGGGTACTGAGTTTTGGACATGTGGGGTGGCAGAAAAATCCATTCAATAATTAATAGAGGGTCAGCAAATTAGGGTCCTACTGAAAAATTAAAGCATGGGGCTGCTTGGCTGCATTTAAAATGATTAAAGAAAAGGGCAACTCAGGAGCCCATCAGGCCGCTTGCCGGTTTGAAATAGCATCAGCTACTTTCTTCAATGCTTGGCAAGCTTCCAGTGTAAGCTGCTGAGGTGATAATAAATCTGGTTCCCCTTTTAACAGAGCAAACAAAGGGCTCAAGTCTGCATTTGAGATTCCTAACAGGGGAAGAACCCAATTAATTGTCCCCAAAAGTTTCTGGGCATCATGCAAAGTACAAATGTTGGTTTGAATTTGTAAAGGTTGAGGAGAAATACTCCGGGTCCTAATTCGCCAGCCCAGGTATTTCCAAGGGGGTTGACGCTGAATTTTTTCAGGAGCAACACAAAGTCCTGCTTGAGTTACAGCATTACTGACAAGGGCTAAGGCTTTCTCCATGACTTCTTGTTTTTCTGCAGCAATTAAAATGTCATCCATATAGTGATACAAAAGAGTATCAGGCATATCTAAGCGAATGGGACTGAGGATCTTTGCAACAAACCACTGGCAAATAGTGGGGCTATT
>NW_008238832.1:24332-28308 GCF_000691975.1 Corvus brachyrhynchos | reverse complement strand
GCAATCCTTTAAATCAATGGCTGTCAAATGCCAATCTTGAGGGATCATGGTAGGAGGTGGGAGGCCAGGCTGGAGGGCTCCCATGTCCTCCATAACAGCATTAATTTTACGGAGGGCATGGAGCAAGTGCCACTTGCCAGTTGGTTTTTTAATGACAAACACAGGTGAATTCCAAGGACTGGTGGAGGGGACTATGTGTCCTTTTTGAAGCTGTTCTTGAACCAATTCAGTGAGTGCACGCAGTTTAGGTAATGGCAGGGACCATTGATCCACCCAGATAGGAGTTTCAGTTTTCCAGGCTAATTTCAGGGTGTCGCGTGCCTCAATGGTCCCTATTTAAAAATCTGACTGAATTCTGAAACCCCATTGAGAGAGTACATCTCATCCCGATAACACTATGGGCACAGGTAAAACAAATGGCCTTACAGAGGCTGTGTGGTTTTCTGGTCCTGTCACCTGAATCAGATGGTGACTTTGATAACTGCAGCTGCTTCCTCCTATCCCGGTGAGGGCCAGGGGCACCTCCATGAGGGCCCAGTTAGGGGGCCACTTATCTTGAGAAATGACAGTAATGTCAGCTCCAGTATCTAAAACACCGGTGAGTGTTATTTGTTGTCCCCGTAATGACAGGGTGTATTGACAGGTAGGACGCTTATCTGAAATTGTTTGTGCCCATAGTATTTGTGGGGTCCCTATAGAACCAGATCCTCCCACCTTGGTGCTATATTTTTCTACAGAAGATGATGAATCATGTGGAAGAGGGATTAATTTAGCTATGCAGGTCCCTCATGGGATAAAACACGGTGGATTAGGGGTCCAAACCATGATCTTAAGTTCATCATTAGAATCTAAGTCCATAACCACAGGGAGAACAGAAAGTCCTGGCAGGCTAGTTGAGGACCTTCCTAAAAGTAGAGCACTTTTTTGGGGCCCTAGTGGTCCAAAAATTCCTGTAGGGAGTAAATGAACAGAAGAATCATTTAATGTTACTGTGGTTGAGGTGTGCAAATCCAATCTGGCACTGCCTGCAGTTGCTGGGCGAGGACTTGAGGGAAGCTTCCACTGGGCATCTGCGGGGCTGACATCTGCGAGGCTGGCATCTGCAGAGCAGGCATCTGCGGAGGCGGCTGAGGTATCTGTGTCAGAGGGTGGCGCTCTGGTATCCTTGGAGTAGGCGACCTTCGGAATCAGAGCGACATTGGTTAGCAGAATGTGGGCCTCTGAGGCACCGTGAGCACACAGGAGTGGTTTTGGGTTTATCTCTTTTCAGAGCAGAACAGTCCCTTTCTTAAGTGACCGAGTTTGCCGCAGCCAAAACAGACTCCTGAAGTTGCAGAGGACCCTCTCATGGCTGCAAGGGCTGCAGCCATGGCTGCATATTGAGGTTCTAGGGTGCCAACACGGTTGCACGTTTCCATCATTTCAACTAGAGTTGGATTTTGGTTAGGCAGGGACTTAAGGAGTTTTTTAGAGTCTGCGTTAGCTGAAAAAGCAAATTTTCACGAGCTTCTGCATTATCAATTTGGCATTCGAGCGCCTGCTTAAGGCGGTCGATAAACTGCATATAAGATTAGATTCTTGGGGCCCCTGGACAATAATTGTGAATGATTTCTGAGGCGTTTTTGCATCAGGGACCTTCAGGAAAGCTTGGCGAGCCGCGTTTCGGATTCCCTCAAGGGCTTCCTGGGGAATGCCTCGGGCTTGGACAGTGGGATCGGTATATGGTCCCATTCCCATAAGCTGTCTAATCGTGAGGCCCACCAGAGTCTGATTAGCATGATCCACATAAGATAGAAGCAGATCCTGTAGACTTTTTTCCCACTCCTTTTCCCATAAAGCGTTTTGAGTGGAAGATAGCAGCAGCAGTGCCAGTGTTTTTAAATCATATGGTGTCATGATATGAGCTGCAAACACAGAATCTAGCAGGGTCAGAAAATATGGTGAACTGATACCGTGCTCTGTGGCCGCCCGGCGAAGCTCTTTAAGCTCTGGGAAAGATAGCTGTTCCCAATGGGCATTTCGCTTTCTTGGCCCTGTATATAAGACCGGTGCCACAATTTTGTCTGCAAAGTCTAGATCCCCTTCCTTTAGTGCTTGTTGATTCAAGCGGACCCAGGAATCGTGAGGGTTGGGGGGAAATAAATCTGGGTCTTTTTCAGGATCGATAGGTCCAGGGTCAAAAGGATCCTCTCCTTCATGTTCGCTGCTGTCAGCTAGACTGTAGCCATCAGTAAATGCTTTTATAGATCATGAGGAGCCCTTCTCCCTTTTTGTTGCAAGGGGGGGTCTTTAGTGAAAGAGGCACAGTCTCTTCAAATTGTAAGAAGTTCTGAGGCTCCACTTCTGTGGAGGGAGGGCAAGGGGCATCCTCTTTATCTTTAGCAAGAGATTTTTCTTGAGCTTTTAAAGCTTCAAAGATTACTTTCTAGGAGTGAATCATCTGCGCAGCAGCTTTATCACCTTCAGCCACAGCATTCCAAAGTTCTACTCTATCCCACAGATCCACCATAAAGATTGTGGACTGAGTTACTCCTTCCAGTTTAGAAGCAGTCCATTGAAGTATAATTTTTAAATCGTGCGCAGGCAAAGATTTGCCTTGCTTGTCTAGCAGCTTTGACATAAGCTCAAGCACGTCTCTTTCTAGGGTGGTCATCCCCTGACCCTGGACCCTAGTTCCCTGCAGCGACTCACCTCTTTTTCAGAGGATCAGTTGCCGGCCGGTGTGGCTCCCGCTTCTCCCCACAGCTAAACCACAGTTCTGAAGGCTCCCGCTCCCCTGCGGCTTAACCTTCGGCAAAGTTTCTGAAGTTCTGCAGGGCGTCTCCAACTGTCACTTAAGAGCAGGCCCAGTCCTCACACGGAGGCACCAGTTGTCACGTGACGGTCAGCGATGGAAGAGACAGGGCAGATTGCTTGGATGCAATAAGACGATTTTATTGATAGAGCTGAGTATTTATACCTTTTCAGCAGTAACTAAAAATAAATTCTTATATAAGCAGCAATCACTATAACAACCATATCTATATTTCTTAATAACATTGCAAAACTACAGGCTAGCACTAACACAGGTACATTCCAAGCATGCCGCTCCCTTATACTATTTTGTTATAGGCCATACTGCCTGCCATGGTCTGCAGCCTAGCAGTGTTAGCGCGTCTACTTCAGGCATGAGTTTAGCAGTGCTCTCACTTCTGCTTTCTAGCTGTATCTCCATATGACCTGAGCATCTGGCGCAAAACGATGATTAGCCAGGACACCGCTGTCACAAGAAAGAATCAGCAAGGACTTGATAGTGTTACTATGGGAATGAGGCAGGGGGGGTTAAGCCTATGGATCTACCCAGAAGTAGTAAACTATAAAATGCTGGTTACTTGTACAATAAAATGGCTTTGCATGCAACACCCAGCAGAGTCCATGCTTCTTCAATCTGTGCAGTGGATTCCCCTAGAGACTGAGGTGTTGCAACGTCCAGCATTGCAACATTTAAGTCTGCTAGCTCTGAGTGACTACCAAGCCTGAGCACCACCAGCAGCCTTACTGAATGGAATGACAGCCTTACAGAGCCTCTCATCACTTGACAGCCATCTTGACTCTCCAAGCTCAACCTTGCCACAACACACTTCTGGTCATCATTCGGAGGTTGCCGGTCCTACCTCTGGTGCCGCAGGTGAGGGCGAACGCATTTTGCAGGTAGCCACCGTACCCCAGTATCTGTGGAAACGCAAGCATACCCATGACCCAAAACGATAAGTTCATGCGGGCCTTCCCACTTGTTAGTAAGTAGATTCCGTACCCAGACTTTTGCTCGCCTGCAGACTGCAATGAGAGAAAATGATTCAGAATAACAGGATTATTTGAATTTTGTGGTACTGTAAGGTGATTAATTGTATACAGAGCTTTTGCTAGTCGGCTCTGTGGGGTTTCTCCATGCATTCCCCCTTTTTGTTTTTCCAAAACACACTTCAAAGTACCATGA
>NW_008238832.1:21039-21959 GCF_000691975.1 Corvus brachyrhynchos | reverse complement strand
AATGATTGCATCAGCATCGCACAGTTGTTATTAACCCCTTCACAGTTCCTGCTCTGGGAGCGAACATGAAAGCAGCTAGCACAAGAAGAAGCTGGCAAACATCAAGGGGACACACAAGACCCACTGTATGCACTCCAAGCTGATATGCTAACTGGGAGCGGAGCTTAGGGGGCGACAGTAACACAGCTGACCATGCCCACCATCATTCATCAGTTGTCACAGACTCTTGCCCACAAAGCCTGGTTGTCAGTACCTGAAAAGAAGAAGTCTCCCCCATACGCAGCAGTCTGACAGGGGCTGTCAGAGCCATATGGTCGGTTCATTGACCGTTTGTCAGCAGCCTTAAAGGATGCAACTGAGCTCTCTGAAGAGCTCCAAGAGCAAATGTTCCGAACACTTGCCTTTGAAAATGCTAATAGGCAAACTAAGACAATTCTTGCTATGCTGTCCCCGGAAGCAGGAGTAGACGAGATGTTTGTGTGTGCTACCCGTGCGGAACAGTCATCTTAAACAGCTGCTTTTACCGCAACACTGCAGAATGTCCTGCAACAACAGGGACAAGTCATCGCCGTAGCACTGACTGGAGGGGCTCAAAGAAAAAAGGGGGCGAAGGCCCCTGGCCCACCTCCTGGTCCCCAGATGGGCAAAGTAACCTGTTTCTGATGCGGTGAAGAGGGGCACCTGGGGCGCACTTGCCAGAAACTGGTGTGGTGCCACAACTGCAATTCCAGCAACCATGCCACCATGGCATGCCGTCGTGCAGGAAACGGCCAGCTCAGCGCGGTGTGGTCTCGCGCCAGGACACAAATGAGCGCCCCAAAGAGCCACGAGTTGAGTGCAACCCCGGTGGTTTCCTTCACCAGAACCAGCCAGCCACCCGAGGGAGCCTTAGAGTGGATGTGGCAACCCCAATAGAAGTC
>NW_008238832.1:20328-20987 GCF_000691975.1 Corvus brachyrhynchos | reverse complement strand
TCAGATGGCCCGCGTCTGGGTGGCCTACTTGTGGGGTGGTCATCAACCAGCCGGCAGGGAGTAGTGGTGCTGCCTGGAGTCATCGATGCCAACTACACCGGCGAAATTAAGATCATGGCCTAGCCGCTGCAACCACCCGTGACTATCCTGCAGGGCAGTCCCATTGCCCACATTCTCCCCATTCCCCTAATGACCAACGGGGGAACCAGCAACAACAATGTCCGCGGAGACCACGGTTTTGGGTCCTCTGGGTTCGACGTGTTTTGGACATTGAATCTGGCCCAGAGACCTCAGTGGCAAGTTGTGGGGTATGCCCAGCCCCTGCCCTGGAGGGATCTCTGCTAAAAGAAGAGATTCTGCAATTGCCCAGCAGGACTCCCTGGAAAGGCAACCACTTCTTTGGTCACAGCGAGAAAAGACAGACCCACAATCCTTTTGGAGAAGCTATGCAGATCCTTCGTAACCCATTGGCCTGTACCCATCCCAGATCCTCTGTAACCCATTGGTCCTCACCCATCCCCTGTATCCCTATAAAAGGAAGCCCTCTGGCCCTGTGGGGCTTAGAGAGGGTTCCCATCCCTGGCTTTCCCCTTCGCCGGAGGGGACCAACAATAAAGCTACCTTCGTGCGGAACCAGCCACACGAACCTCTCGTCTCTC
>NW_008238832.1:15360-16235 GCF_000691975.1 Corvus brachyrhynchos | reverse complement strand
CGGGTCAAGCCCCGAAATACCTCCCCAGTGGTACGTTTTAATATGTGGGGACCGCGCGTGGAATGGGGTTCCAGCCCACATGGGGGACCGTGCTACTTAGGGAAACTCACCCTGTTCCATCCAGGCCTGCATCAACTCTTAAATATCACCCACCGCACTAAAACCAGGGTGCGGTGTTCAATCCATGAGCTCAAATGTAAAAGAAATGAAGAGCGTGTCTTTTGGAGTCATGGTATAGTTTGGCTACCATCTATGTTTGTACGTGGTGCTTCAGCAGCCAGGGCTCACGCTATTTTGCATAAACTTGCTTGCTGGGCGAGGGATGAGTTAAACATAACTTCGCAGATGCTTGACGAGCTAAGCACAGATGTTACTAGTGCAATATTACAAAATCGGGCTGCCATCGATTTTCTACTACTAGCTCACGGCCACGGCTGTGAAGAGTTTCAGGGTATGTGCTGTATGAATCTTTCTGACCACTCTGTCTCAATTCACAAGCACCTCTCTGACCTCCAGAGGGGATTGCACAAACTTTGGGAGACAGACGACCCTATTGGAGGTTGGCTTAAGGGTCTGGGTATCACCGGATGGCTGCGTACCTTGGTAGTAGAAGGCTGCCGATTGCTATTTGCAGTTATATTAGGCTTAATAATACTTGGGTGTATTTTTTCTTTCCTTAAAGCGGGGCTGCGAAAAATCATCAACCAGACCTGGGTTTCCCAAAAAGAAAATGGGGGATATGTAGAGGAATTCCTTGTGGAACAGGGGCATAGGATACCCCAGGAGAGCTTGGGCATCCCAGGGCTGTTGCAGAAGTACCCCTGATAGGGCCTCAGGCTGAAGATAGGCTTGCAAGGCACCTGCTAGCCGGCAGC
>NW_008238832.1:9715-10050 GCF_000691975.1 Corvus brachyrhynchos | reverse complement strand
CGAGTGGCAAGTTCTGCCGCAAGGCATGAAAAACTCGCCCACCATCTGCCAGTGGTATGTCGCTCGCATTCTGTCCCCTGTCCGGAAAAGAGCAGCTAGAGCTATGATTATACACTACATAGACGATGTTTTGGTGTGTGCGCCCACACAGCAGTACCTGGACTGGACTCTGGGGAAGGTAATCAGGGCTTTAGAGGTTGATGGATTCGAAATCCATCCCAAGAAGGTCCAGTAGACCTCACCCTTTAAATATCTAGGACTCAAAATTAAGGAGCAGACAGTGGTCCCCCAACTGTTAAAGATCAATGATAACCCCAAGACTCTGCAGGAACTCC
>NW_008238832.1:0-6822 GCF_000691975.1 Corvus brachyrhynchos | reverse complement strand
AGGGGGAGATGTTGGGGTGGCTCAGCCTGCTCTCGGGCTGAAACCATCAAATGTCAGTCACCAGAAGAGATCACTGAGATCTAGGTTACCTTCCCCTGGGTGGCTCCCAATCCTAAATTACCTCCCCCTGTTCCAGAAAGTTCTCCCTTTTTTAGTTATTAATTGGTTCCCTGTTATGACTCCTGCCTCCCTGTTTTCCCCATTTGTTCTGAAAAATTGTATCCTCCCCTCTGCTTGTACCCCATTGGTTGTTTTCTCTCTCCCTGCCTTGCTCCACCCCCCGATAAAGGGGCGAGCCCACGTCTTCTCGACGCTCTCTAGTCCCTGGACCCTCCTGCAAATAAACCTGTTGGAACCCACACCAGAAGCCCCTCCTGCCTTCTTTGCCTCTGGGCTAACGCCAGCCTATTCCATCGGTCGCCCGACGTGCTTCCTCTGAGGAGGAGCCAGCGCACGCACCCATCTCACGCCGATTCCACTGAGCCGTCCAGCAAGGACTTTGTCGGCGGCTGCGCCGCCGCTTCTCGAGGGCACTCTGGGGCTTGTCGTTACAAGCTCCCGGTTGAGTTACCATGTGTCTTCATTTCTCATTGCTAAGTCTGAAGAGGGGAGGACTTAGAAGGGGCTTGGACTGGGGGGAAATTGCATGACCACTTGTGATCCTAATTCGTGCTTTTTTGTCCATTATGCTAATCTACCAAACTTATAAAACTGTATGCATCCCCGTGGGGGTGGGCTTTTGTGGACATTTTTCCATAACTGACCCTGAAGGCCTCCAAATAAAGATCCACCTTTATATTACTTCCTATACTATCTCCAAAGTGTGTGTTGTTTCGTTTCTAGGTTGAAAAAGGCATCAAAAGTATCTCTTTTTCACTCAGGGTTTAGCAGGCCTCTCATCCTTTGTACCCCTGACTCCAGAACCCCAGGGGTCATCCTCAAGTCTCCCCATGTACCTTCTGCCAGAGGCTCCAGGAAGGACCATTCTCCCTGGCTGTGGTGTAGAGTACATTCTTCTCATTCTGTCCTGTCCTGAGTGGCCCAAGGGCTACTTTGCCAAAACCAGGGCGCAACTTGATCAGTAACAATTTCACACTGACATCTTCTTTCTAAGAGACAAATGAGTTCCACACTTTCATTGAAAAACAAAGAGAAAAACCAAATAAAATCAGCATTAGAAAAAAAGAACAGCTGAAAGTGACTGAGTCTCTTGCCTTGGAGATATTTAAAAGCCATCTGGATACAGTGCTGGGAAACCAGCTTCAGGTGTCCTTGCTTGAGCAAGGGTTTGGCCCAGATGACCTCCTGCCAGCCTCAACCACTCTGTGATTCTGTGACTTAAGTTTAACTCATTGTGAGCTGGGGCCTCCATGTCAAATATTAAGTATTGAAGTTTATATCTGCCCAGTTAATTTTGTATAAATATGAAACAATTGTGCATGCTTATTGTTTGATATTTGGAGAATGGGGCTTGCTGTACTGTTACTGTCCTGGGTAACCCAAAAAGTTATTGTATTCCATATCTATCTGTGACCAAAAATTGTTACTGTCTCTTTAAGGCCTGGAGGCGAGGCCGGAACCAGACTCACAGGGCAGGCCTGAGGTGCTAGTCCCTTTTAAAAGTCAGCGGTCTCTCAGGCAGATCCTCTCTGGCCTTGTGGTCTTTGACTCAGGCAGAGTCTCTCCCTTGCCTCTTGGATCTTGCTCTTTTGTCTCACATTTTCTTTCTGACTCACAACAGTAGCAACCCGAGAAGCCATTTTGCAATCAAAACCAGTTTCAGAGTGAATCTTGCAATGCTGGTTGGTGGTATGGGCCCAGGGCCAGTTGAGGCGGTACATGCATAGTATAATTTACCTATTACCATAAATCCCACCCAAGTTCCCAGAGACTGAGTCCTTTGTTTTGTCTCTCACTGCATTCTTGGGCCAGATGTCTTATTGTCACTCTCAACCATCCTTGCTGAATGCAGCTTTTGCTAAAAGTTTTCACAGGCACAGTAAAAATTGAATTAACCCTTTTGGTATCAATTTTGAGTTTCTCTTTGTTCCTAGGAGAGGTTCGTGAGATTTAGCAATTTGGTATCTAGTGATTATTTACTGTTATTTTTCCTCATGCTGTTTAGCTTGTTAATAAACTGTTATTTTTTCACTTAAATCTACTCATATTTTGTTTCTCCTTATTGGTGAAAAAGGATTGGTTAAAACTATAACTGGAGGCAACTCATTCCAAAGTGTCTACCTCTTGCATTGTCGTAAACAATAAACCAAGACAGTTATTAAATAGATAACGGTTTTGCAGTCTGTAAGCATGATACTATATTTTGAAAAAGGAATCAAGCCTTGACAATATGACTCCTCAGAGCAGTCTCTTGAAAGAAATAGTGTCATCTCTTGTACTTTATGATGAGAATTATGTATTAGCAAACAGAGGGATTACTACATTTTATTGGAATCCAGGTAATGTAACTAATTCTGAATTTGAGAGAATTTTTCAAAATTATATTAATGTAAGTGTATAGAATCATAAAAGTTTTGTTAATCAAAAGGAACATTAAAATATTTAGTGGCATTTTATAGCCTTTGTAAACTGTTGGTTGGCTTTCCACTGAAAAGCAATCAGGTCTGTGCTTTAGATTGTGTTCCTGCCAACTTGAGGGGATAACTCAGACTTTATTTTTATAGATTTATATGAGATGAAAATATTTCATCTGCTGCTGTAATAATCTTCCTTCTAAACACAGCAGTGTGGATTATTTTATAGTCAATTACTTAAGCATGGTGATGGAATATTTAACTTTATCATTATATTAATATAGTTGATACAT
Source organism: Corvus brachyrhynchos (assembly GCF_000691975.1). NCBI lineage: Eukaryota > Metazoa > Chordata > Aves > Passeriformes > Corvidae > Corvus > Corvus brachyrhynchos. The sequence continues at coordinate 3,995 of NW_008238832.1, read as the reverse complement.
AGTCTTATGTGCAAAAAAGCAATGCAAATTTAAAAACAGCTATTTGTTTTGTAATTTTGGCCTAGAATATCTTGTTATTCTATTTGAAGTTTTTGTTTCACACTTTAAATGGTAATGATGTATGGCTCCCAAATAGATAAATTATGTTTAACATGTCTCAGTAATTGCAGCTTTAATAAGCCTCAGTACCTACAGCTATAGAGAAAGAATAGAAAAAAAAAAGAAACTTGAGATAATATATCAACTGAAACCAGACACAAATGAATGCTGAACCAACTAACCAAGAACAATTACTGAAACAACCAAGATAAGGCCAGATTACAAGGAACAAGCAAAGCAAACTCATTAAACCAGTAAAGGGTAATTTTGTCAGGGGGAGATCGTGACCACCGACTCACGGATCACTGGTTCAGGAAACCCATTGACTCAAAAGAAGAAGAAAACTGAGCATGCGAACTAATTATCATAAGAAGTGAGGGAATCATTTAACTGTGGGAGACAGAGGAGTAGAAACTCCTGCAATTAAAGGAGGTTTTGATTTACAATCCTGGAAGAGACTAGGTCTGGCTTAATTGACAGAGATTTATAGATCTTAAGCAAAAGGATTACAAGCCTGGGTTCCTATAGTTATAAGTAAAAATGTACACTGGGTGTTCTGGTGGAGGGTTTTAAATATAATAGTGAGATTTTATATAGTTTAAGTTAAGAATGTAGATGGTATAATAGAGACATCTGTGTGTACGTGGCATGAGAAGTTATTGGTCAAGACACAGCTGCATTGCAGTGAGAAGTGCCACAGGTGATAGATCATAAATCTAAAACAAAGTGTCGTTTTAAGGGCCTATTGGATTAGAAAGTTATAAATTATGATGTAACTTTAAATCTTGTGACTAGTCGCCATTATTCGGAGGTATTGTAAAATCTTACGCCTCAACTGATGCATTTTGTTATTTTAAGCAATAAATCCATGTAATCGTGTAGTCCCATCTCTTGAAGTTATTTCCTCTGACGAGTGGAATACGCGATATTCTGTAAGTGGTGCCCGGTGTTAAAAGCAATGCATACAGCTTGCTCAACACATATTTTGCCTACCAAAGCAGGATGAGAAGATATGAGACTATTGATAAAAGGAAATAATCTTAACCAAAGATCCCATTTTCAACCTAAAACTAACTTAAACCAGCCTTGAAGTTTGGACTCTGGCCAGAGAAATAAAGAACATGAGCAGAGAAGCAAGGTGAAAAGTTCAGAATGAAGAAGACCCTTTACTTCATCTGAGGAAGACTCTTATTTCACCCCAGAGACCCCTGCCCATGACCACCAGACAACACTGTGCAAGCACAACACAGATGTAAATGACTTTTGGGCTCATGGTAATACGAGGTAAGACTAGGCGGGGCTAGGTAATGAATATGTATAGGCTTATTGGGAAACTTAATGAATATGGAACTTGTAACCCGATATATACCAAGCTGAATGCAGCTGTCGGCATGCATGACTTTGGAGGAACTATCCCCCATGCATCCCAGCACCGGAATAAACATACCTACTTTACTACTTATTCCAGTAGTGGAGTCTTTTCTGCATATCATTTTGGCAAGCAGGCAGGAGAAACTCTGTCTAGCTGCAGGATCGGCTGAGGAGCGGACATCCTAGGTGCGCCCCAGGGCTTTTCCTGGAGGAACTCCGTCTCTCAGCTTGCTGACTGCGGGAGCCGACAGCAACCTGCTGGGATTGCAGATAGGCCCTGTGTGAGTAAAGTTGGAGCTTGCAAGCAGCTGGCTACAGGACCCAGCAGGGGCAGCCAGCTACAGGAGCTGGCAAGGGGGAGTCACCAACCGATAGAGCAGCTGCCAGCAATCCTGAAAGCGGATCGGGTGATTCCAGGGGTGGATTTCCACCAGAACTTCTTGATGATTGTATTGGAGAAAATATAAGCGGGACTCTGAAGTTATTACAAGTGAGTGTTATGAATATTTTGGCTACTAGTAGCTGGTTTGAGTGTTGTTGTGTTGCTTAATGTCTGTGTGGATATTGGTTGTTGTTGGACTGCTTTTATGTGCATGTGGCTGTATATTAGCTCACCTGTTTGTAGATCGGAGATGTGTATGTTGCCGTGTGTTGTTTGAGTACGTTGTATTGAAGCATTTGTTTGGAGCGGTGCTTGATTGCTGATTTTGGAATCGTGGCTAGGCGAGAGGTTAGAAGAACCCCTCCCCCTCAGTGGTTTGGTCTTGATTCTTGGGAATTTGTAAATCTGATAGAACATTGGATAGAGAGAAGAGGCGAACGAGTTCCTTTAGAGGGAATATACAGAACCTCTGCCGGAAGATTAGTAGATTTAGATTGAGAACAACCAGTGGCAGAGGATTTAGGTTTTGAAAGAATACATGGAATAACTTGTTTTTGTGGATGCATTAGAATTTTTTGTTCAGCAAGAGGGTGGCATGTTGCGTGGGTACTAATACAGTGTAAAATTTGTAAGAAAAGGTGGTACTGCTCTTCTGCCAGGTGGAAGAGCTTATGCTCTCAGTGTCATCGGAGGCACTATAGAGAAGTTTATTTTGAGCCTGAGATTTTAAAGTTTGTGTGTGGGAAGTCGCATTTGGTACCTGAGGTTTAGGAGGTTCAGGAAGAAAACTGGGAAAGAACTGTGAGAGAAAGTGGTATTGTTCTTCTACTACAAGGAGTGGGTAGTGTCCAAGCTGCCAGAGGAGAGAGCTTGGTATCAGACTAGAAAGAGCAGGAATAAAGAACTTGGCAGAGAATAAAGGTGTAGATAATGTTAGAGTGAGGAGAAAGTGGCAGAGAATAGTGAGAAATTTGAGAGGAACTGGTTAAAAAAGAAGGGATGAAGAAAAGGCAAAAGCAATGGCAAAGGTGATGGCAGAAGTTGTAAAAATTGTGGACATTGTGGTAAATAGATTTGGGTGTTTAGTTCCCTTTTCTCCTTGGTGTTTTGTGCGGAGCTGTAAGGCTCCTTTTATGTGGTGCTTGTGGGGAGCTGAAAGGCTCCTGTTTGGAGGGGACCCAAGCCCCTGTGCATTCTTGTTTTGTTGTGAAAAGCCAAAATTAGCAGGTTTCAGTCCTGAGGCCAATCCAGAGCTCCTATCTTGTGGGGAACACCCCCCTACCAGTCTGTGGTTTATTGTGGAAAACTAGAATTGGCAGATTCTAATCCTGAAGCCAATTCTGCAGCTACAGCCTTGTAGAGATATGTTCCGGTTTGGCCAAATTTAGAAATATATCCTCTGAGAGAAGGCAGGCTACAACCACCCCTCCCCCACCAGGTTCGGGAAAAAATAAATTTTCCTTGAAGGAAAGTGAAAGAGATAAAAACTATTTATTTAACAAACACACAGGAAAAAGATAATGATGCTAAATAATAAAACCTCTCGCTCTGCTGAGAGAAACCTGGGAAAATTTCAGAGTCCTTCCATAGATCTCTCTCTCCCCCTCTTTGGAGCTGGGATGGGGTGGTGGGCCCACCTCCAGGGCCAAGGCCTTGGCGGAAATTCCTCCCGATGTATTCTGATGTTGAAACAGACCAGCAGACAAAAAAAACCCCCAAAAAAACAAAAAAACAAAGTCCCAGGAAAAACAAAAGTTCAAATCTCCATCTCTCTCCGGAGAAAGAAAAAGGAGCTGAAAAACTGGTCGAAAGCAAGCCGGGTGCCTTCCCCACTCACGCTCTGCTGCTGCAGCTAAAAAAAGTCTCTATCTCTGTGTGACCTTGAACAGGCTGCAAACTGCTTTGAAAAAGTTTTGCTCAGTTTTTCCTCCCCCCTCTCAGGCTCAGTTTAAAGGCACAGAAAGGCACAAAATTAATTTCTGGGCATGGGGCAGCGATAGGGGATACCCATCACAAAGTCACCCCAAGAAAAGATAGTGTTGTCCCTATGCAGGCCTAGGTAATTGTCATGCAGCCTTGTCTGTGGGGGCTATAGAAAAAATTTAAGAGAAAATGCCTGATTCACAGATTGCAACTCTTGCAA
>NW_008238831.1:1656950-1667726 GCF_000691975.1 Corvus brachyrhynchos | reverse complement strand
CCCTCAAGAAACACCATTTTGGGGGCTTTTGGATACATTTTTCCTCTATGAAGGTCCCTGCAAATGAGGGTCCCCCCTCGATGGAACTCTTATAATGGCACATAAAGAGGTTCTTCTCAAGGGAAGCCCTTTAAAACCAGGGACAGTGGTGTTTTGCCCTCAATTTTAACCTTAAGATGATGAAAACGGGGCAGTTTCCCTCAATTCAAATCCATCAAACAGCACCATAAAGGCTTTCTTCTTCCATTTTGATACGAAAATAATGGAAAACGGTGATTCCCTGCCAATTGAGATACAAAATCATGAAAACGTTGTGTGTTCCTTCAATTGAGACCCTCCAAATCATAGATGAAGTGGGATCCTCCTAAGTTCAAACACAATTACAGAAACTGAGTGTTTTCTCCTCCATTTAAATCCTTTTTCTTCTCATACACCCCCCCACTTCAAGGGAAAAGTGGCAAAACCACCCCCTTCTCCACGAACCCTTCTGCTCTGCTCATTGTTGCACTGGTTTGGAGCTCAAATACTCGGTAAATCATGCCAGCACAGGCTGCAGCACCTGAGGAAGCTGAGGCAGGAAGAGGCCTGAGCCGCCCAGCTCAAAACCAGTTAATTCATGAGCTCACCAGTCCTGAGTAACTCTAGCAATAAACTGGCACTTCTGGGAAAGCAGCCTTGGCTAAAACACACTGAGACAGCAGCCCAGCATTCCAACAAAGCACATTCCACAGGGCAGCCTGGAATAAAGGAGCCTTTTAGACATCTGCTCTGCCTTATTTCCTGCCTGCCACACACAGCAAAGGCCTGGCCTTTAAACACCTCCTGAAAACTGGGTGAGATCAGACTGCGAGACAGAGAACTGACAATAAAGGGGAAGAGATGCTGGGGCTGTTACTGCACAGACTTTCCCCAGAGTCAAACTCCCAACACGATCCCAGGAGTGTTAGAGCCACAGTTCTGGCTGTTCCTCCTTTCCATTTGCTAAGAAAGCAAATTCCCAAGTAAACATAAAGTACAAACAATGTGCAAAGAGTTCTTGGCTCCAACCAGGACTTGGAGAGGGGCAGGGTTATTTCCTGGATTTTGGTTTAGTTTGGGATCAAGGGGGTTTGGTTATGGGGTTGGAGTGTTTTAGATGTTTTATTGCATTCTCTACACAGAGCTTGAGAGAGAGAGAACTGGCAGGAGAAGGGAATGAAGACAGCACAAGTCAGAGCAGGATGGGCAGGTGGAGCACTGAGGGACCAGAAACCCTGAGCCAGTCTTGTTTCAGAGCCTCCTGATGCACTCTGAGGCAGAAATAGGAAGACTTTTATTACTACAGCAAGATCACGCAGGGGGAGGAAAATCAGCAGGGAGGAAAACAGAGAGTAAAAACTTGAGAGTTTTTGGACAGGGAGGAGTAGAAATTCTCCAGATGTCTGTCAGACAAAAGCCTCTAACAGGCTCAAAGCAGTAAAACCAAAACTTATTTGCAAAGTTGACTTTTGCCACCCCCCCTGCAAAAGTCCTGCCAGTGCAGGACCAGTCCCCACCAGTACAGGACCGGTCCCCACCGGTCCCCACATACCTTTTTTTCTTGGTCTTCTTTTCTGAAGCACTTTCTCCAGTGCTAATTAAGGGAGCAAAAATAATGGCTCTGATTAATGCAATAGGAAAATGAAATAACTAGCAGCACAGTGAGGCTGAGTTCAATATTCAAAGGGCACTGGGCAGCTCAGTCCCGTGCAAAGCAGAGCAAAGGGGAGGAAAACCCAGCAATTCACCTCTCATTTTCTGTGCTATTTATGCTCTACTCTCCCCTTTGCCTCCTTTTGTATGGACAGCAGCAGCTGGGATGCACAAGGCACAGGAGAAAAGGGTACAAAAGTTGTGTGTAGCCATATTTAGCAATAACTGAATTGATTGAAATAAAGGGTAAAAGCTTGACTCAGCCTGTATCTTTCACCTTCCTTTCAAGTGCAAAAAGAAGCAGAAAAATCCATTCATATTGATGCTTTCCAGGTATGTGTCTTTCAGATTCCCAGGTGTTCATCCCCTCACAGAGTTTTAGTGGTGACACAGAAGAAAGTTCTTTGTGTGCTGCCAGAAAAACGAGATTTCTCCAATTTTTTATTTTCACACCTGAAGTATGAAAACATTATCATCACACAGAAGAGTTCTGCACACTCTCCTGTGGGCAAGGGGAAGACTCCCTGATATGCAGATTCCAATCCCTCCTGTCCATATTTACATCCCTAAGGCCTCAGACCCTCTGTAGGTAACCATGGGGTTCCCAGGTGAGAGGAGTCACTGTGAGAACAGAATTAAACCCCAAAGCACCTCTGAGGAGACAGCGCCTGACTCTGGGAGTGCCTCCCTCTCGCGTGGAAGGTGTGGGTTACTCAGGAGTTACTCCAGGAGTTCCTACTCTGCCCAGGCCAGGCCTGCTCCGGACACTCCCCGTGCCCTCAGAGCCACAAACCCAGCTCAGGGCTGGGCTCAGAGCTCCAACACCACCAGCAATGAGCACTCCCTGAGCCCCCTGCCCTCCCAGCCCTGCTCTAGGCTGGGCAGGCACTGAGGGGCTCACTGACACCTCCAGTGTGGCTCTTCAAAGGTGGTAGCACAGGTGCTCCACAGCAGACCTGTGGGAGACCCAACTTCTCCACGGGCAAGGAAGAACCTCCCAAAGCAGGTGACACAAAAAGCTCTGGTGTGGCCCAGGAAGTTGTTTCTCCACGAAGGAAAAGCTCCATCCTTGGAAGTGCAGCACTGGCAGCCAAGGAACAGGATCCCTCCTAGCACAGCTGAGGAGCTCATGGTTATACAAGCCCTGAGAACCCAGCCTGGTGCACCAGGATTAAACCCTGCTCCCACCTGGGGGTTACTCAGGCTCCCGTTCACAAGAAAATTTTTCCCAGCATGTGTCCCTCACTGAGAGCCCAAAACCTCCTTTAGTGCCAGACTGGCCAGGCCTGTAACTCTCACATTAAGTGATCCTACACTCAGACCCAAGGCCAAGGACCAGAATAAGGAATTGCACCCTCAATTCACCATCCTTCAGTGGTAAGCTACAGAATTTACCAGAAACAGGGCAGAAAAGGAACAAGGAAATAATGTGAGCCTTTAACTCAACCTTAGCCTAAAAATCTTGAGTCTCTGAACAGACTCTGCCTCCAAATGGAGCCAAGTGTCAGAGTCCAAGCACTCCCGACCTGGCCACAATACTGGGTGATTCTAATTACTTCGCAATTACTCACTGGATCAAAATTCATTTCAGAATCAATCACTTTACATCACTCACAAGCTAATGAGCCTCCACTCCAGGCAGGCTTTCAGGCCTGACTCACAACTGCTGCTGAGCTGGAGCAGCTGAGGAGGCCAAAGAGCCCTGCTTGCCAGGTGCCACCCTTCCCTTCCCCATCGGGAGGCAGCACAAGCTGGGAATGCTCTCCATACTCCCATCCTGGCAGTGGGAAGAGCTGGAAGTGGCAGTGACCAAGCTCTCAGGAATTCCAGGTGCAAGGAGTGGCACTGGGAGTGACCCTGTCCCTCTGCAGCTCCCAAAATCAAACCAAAGCAGGGCAGAGATGATCCTGGCACACTAGAATTTCATGGAAAACTGATGTGCTGCGTTACTTCTGCCTCTGGATCTGCTTGTTGAAACAATCATTAACCTGGGAGGAAGCATTAAAATGCATTCCCAGGGCAAAGTGGAAAGGAGATCAGGTGCCCCATGCAGAATTCTGCTGAGGTTTCTCTGCTTCTCCCACTTTCTCCGCTGCCACAGGAAATCATTGTGCAACTCAGCAAGATGTTTTTACTTTGTGCTGAGTTAAAGCTGACAACCCAACTCTCCTTCACCTGTCTGCCTCCTGCAGCTCCCAGGGAGCGGCAGGAGCAGGGCTGGGCTGGGTTTAACCACAGCTTTGAACAGCAAATCTGAACACAGGACCAGAATTGCTGCTTTGCTATAAATACATGTACAGCTTTCACACCCACCTGCCTGGACAGCACAAAACGATGAATTCAAATAACCAAGGAATTCAGGCAACTGCTCCACTACCAAAAAGGCTCCACCTATTTTAACTTTGGCTCAGTGCACGGTTTTTGTTTCAGACAGGCCAAAACAGTTTTAAGTGATTTCAGGTGAGCACATGTTAATGAAAGGCTTCCATTAAATTAAAGTGTTCATTTTAATCCTCTGGGACCCAAGCACACACATTTCACTTAACACACCAATCAGCTCTAACATTAACACACATCCCACAGTCTAGAGGGAAAGGTCACAGGAAATGGGCTGGGACATCATCTTTTCTTTTCTTTCATTGCTAAACCAGACATTTCACCCTGCCACTCTTACCTCTGTTGCAGCTGGAGTTGCTTTTCTTTCTCCTTAAGGATTTTGGCTAGCTGAGCTTAGATGGATGCTTAGAGCTGTACCAGAACTTGACACCCAAGGAATAACTTCTTTCCACTGGTCACCGCTTACCTCGCTCACTTCACTTTGACTGCTGCTATCTGGCTTTACCTCCTAAAAACAAAGAACAATGCTGTAACATAGCCACCGTTTACACTTGCCCAGCAAACACAAACAGCAACTCACCTTCCTACAGGGAGCCCCTCACCCAGTGTGGGGCGCTCTGCCACAGATTTAATCCATCTGCATCTGAAAGAAAGCGATGACCAAAGTCAAAGTGCTGCATGAGAACGAACTTAACAGCTCTAGCCATCCTGTGTCAATCCAGGAATACCATCTAGTGGCCAAACTACACCTTACACTACAAATTTCCACTCCCCAGGCCCTGTCCTATTACACCTATAGGCCAGGCTATGCAACAGGGCAGAGCAGCTCCGGACCAAACCCATGGAGGCACCTGTGACACAGCAGATAACAAACAAGGGGAAGCAACAAGGAGAGAAAACTCTCGGCGAGAAGAATGACCACAGGCACATCAAAGGGCTAAGGCAGAAGACGCTAGACGCCCAATAGAGACAGAATGCACAATAGACAAGTGACACAACGTGCACTGGGTCTGCTCTGCCTGGCCTACCTCGGCCTTGTGATCAAAAGTTAGACTTTCCCTTTATGGGGCCTAAGGGTCCCCTTCTTGGGTATCCCCATCTCTGAAGCTGACTCAATATTCCCTCCCAGCAAGCCCCAACCTGACACCCCACTTTCATCCCTTTGACTTATCTCACGGACATCCGGGGATGCAAATCCTCCTCGGGTGCAAAAGAAGGCAGCCTGGCCGTCCTGGAAGCTCCTGCAGTCGCCGGGCTGTTCTCTTAGTCGGCTACAGTAAAGAAAACCAAACATCAGTGCACAAACTTAGTGGCACCTCGGCCAAAACCCAACAATTCCAACGCTCACTATCTCCTAAGAAAGCTGGGGTTCTTGGGCCGCACACTTCGGCCACGTTTCAAGGCCGACACCGTCATCGCAGGGTATACCTGGGTTAAGAGGAGACAAGGTGATGTGGCATTGCTGAAACTTGAGCGGACCCTTACTCCTCCTCCTTCCCCAACTCACCACAACTACTTGGCCGTTGCCAAAGGCTGCCCAGACAGCACCTTCAAATGGAAAAGGTAAAGGCTTCGTTGCAGAGTCCCACAACACTTCTGGAGGGCTCACGAGGGCAGTGAGCCAGGCCCATCGGCCAGTCGGTGACGGGGTGTGGCATAACACAAGCAGACCACCTAAAACACACAAATGACTATGGGTGCTTAGAGCTGTACCAGAACTTGACACCCAAGGAATAACAACTTTTTCTTTCCACCGGTCACCGCTTACCTCGCTCACTTCACTTTGACTGCTGCTATCCGGCTTTACCTCCCAAAAACAAAGAACAATGCTGTAACATAGCCACCGTTTACACTTGCCCAGCAAACACAAACAGCGACTGACCTTTTTGCGGGACCCCCCTCTCCCGGTGTGGGGCGCTCTGCCATGGATTTAATCCATCTGCATCTGAAAGAAAGCGATGAAAAATGTCAAAGTGCTGCATGAGAACTTAACAGCTCCAGCCATCCTGCGTCAATATAGGAATGCCATCTAGTGGCCAAACTACACTCTACATTACAAATTTCAAGTGCCCGGGCCTTGTCCTATTACACCTATGTGCCAGACTGTGCAGGGCAGAGCAGCTCCGGACCAAACCCATGCAGACACCCGTGACACAGCAGATGACAAATGAGGAGACGACGAGGAGAGAAAACCCTCAGCGAAAAGAATGACCGCAAACACATCGAAGGGCTAAGGTAGAAAACACGACACAGAACACATGATAGACATATGACACAACATGCACTGGGTCTGCCCTGCCCTGCGTACCTCAGCATTGTGATCAAAAGGGAGACTTTCCCCTTATGTGGCCTTAGGGGCCCCTTCTTGGACAACCCCGCCTCCAAAGCCGACTCAAAAATCCCTCGCAGTGAGCCCCGACCCAACACCCTGCTCTCATCCCCTCTCTGGGTCATAGCCCTCAATCTCTCGGATGTCTGGGGATGCAAATCTTCAGGCACAAAAGAAGGCAGCCTCGCCATCCGGGAAGCTCCTGCCGTCACCGGGCTGTTGTCTCTTAGTCGGCTACAATAAAGAAAACCAAACATCAGTGCACAAACTTAGTGGCACATCAGCCAAACCCCGACAATTCCGCTACTCACCATCTCCTAAGAAGGCCATGGTCCTGGGGCCGCACGCTTTGGCTGCGCTCCAGGGCTGATGCAGTCTCCACAGGGTATGCCTGTGTTAAGGGGAGACGTGACGATGAGGCATTGCTGAAACTTGAGCAGACCCTCGCTCCTCCTCCCTCCCCAACTCGCCGCAACTCCTCGGCCATTGCCCAAGGCTACCCGGACAGCACCTTTGAATGGAAAAGGTAAAGGCTTCATTGCAGAGTCCCATAATGTTTACCAACGGCTCACAAAGTTGGCAAGCCAGGTCCATTGGCCGGTCGGTGAGGGGGTGCAGCATAATACAAGTGGACCGCCTAAAACACACAATGACAATGGATGCTTAGAGCTGCACCAGAACCTGGCATCCAAGGAATAACAACTTTTACTCTCCAACGGTCACCGCTTACCTCACTTGCTTCACCTTGACTGCTGAGATCAAGCTTTACCTCCTATAAATAAAGCAAAGAACAATGCTGTAACACAGCCACCATTTACAACTTGCCCCGCAAAGACAAGTGGTGACTGACCTTCCTGCAGGACCCCCCTCTCCCAGTGTGGGGTGCTCTGCCATGGATTTAATCCATTTGCATCTGAAAGAAAGCAATGACAAAGGCCAAAGTGCTGCATGAGAACTTAACAGCTCTAGCCATCCTGTGTCAATCTGGGAATACCATCTAGAAGCCAAACTACACCCTACATTACCACCATTTATACCTCCCTTTCCCAAGTTCTCATTTCTCAAAGCACACCACCTGGGATCCAACAAGAGCATGCATTGAGACAAAGGGCTAGAAAACTGCAAGACACCGCCATACCACTCCTTCTGAGCCCCACATGGACCGGCCGCAGTCAGTCCATCTGAGGTGTGGCTCAGGTGGCTAAGCAAAGCTACAGCTTACCTGTAAAGTCTTCTTTCTACTCCACCTACCCCCCAGTCTATTCCACAGGGCAGAGGAGTTCCAGGCTAAACACAAACAACACATTATGCTACAATCAGCATGACACAAGGACAATAAAAAAAGCTCTCAGGGAGAAGAATGACAGTGAGGACCGAGATGACTGCCAAAAGAGACCACCGATGGCATGGCAACGGTGGATGGAGGAGCCTCTAAGGAGTGGAAGAAAAGACTGTAACAGAGTGACTCATTATAAGAACTGTCGGTCACAATGATCAAGACAGCTGCAAGACAATGCTACATTCAGAATGCTCCCCATATCCTTACAATCTTATAAGCCCCAGGACATTACAACTCACAGCTGGAAAGGATGGATAGCAATACAGCCGGGAACAAGGCCTCAAAAGACATCCAACTCAATGCTTCCGAGATGCGATTCTGAGACACGGCCAAACCCACCGATAAGAGAACAAATTATATTGGCAACGTGCCGAGAAGTGAGAATGTTCAAGAACCTAGGGATGACGCCTAACACTTGGGATAAGGTCCTGGAGGGTAAAAGGCAGACACATCTGATCCAAGGGAGCCTGAAAACACGGTAGACAACACAGCACACTAAACAACACAGACTGGAACTGCTCTGCACTGCACACCCTACGGTTGCAATCAAAAGTAGAGCAGCTACCTTTAGCTGTCCTAAAAGGCCTTTTAGAGGGCATCCCTTACCCCTGCACTAACTACTAAATCTGTCCCAGGAATTTCTGACTCACTACCCTGCTATCATCCCATCTCCAAGTCATAGACCCCGACTTATCTTTCAGATGACCAGTAACATAAATCCACATGGGATGCAAAATGAGTCCTCCTCGGCAGTCTTGGAAGGCCCTGCGATAGCCGGGTTAGCCTCTTAGCCAGCTAAGATAAAGAAAACCAAGATCAATACACAAGTTTAGGGGCATACAAGCCAAATCCTGACAATTCATCTGCTAAGTGCATCCAGGTTCTTGAGTCTCTGGCTTTGTCCTGAGTCAAAAGCTGTAGCCATTATTTCAATAGGCACCTAGGTTAGCAAGGGATAAAGTTATATGGCGTTTCTGTGAGTGTGGTGGATGCATTAGTGTGCTCTAAGACATGTAAGTATACCTGCTGCACTTGAGGAAAAGCCTTAGGGGGCCCCTGATGGACACCTTTTCCCACCATGCGGCCTTCAAAATCCCTCCCAGCATTTCCTAAACTGGTTACCCTGTTCATGGTCCCTCTCCCAGTTGCAATCCATGACTTACCTATCAAAAGCTTCAATTTCAGATGTCACCTTTGACATGGAGCAGGTCCCTTTTGTGATATGATGAATACACTGAAAAAAATCTGAAGTTTTATACCTGACACAACCCAGAAGTTACAAAGCTCCTGAAAAAAAAAAAAAAACCAAAAAACCAAAACAAACAAAAACCAAAATTACATAAGCACCTTACTACCCCCGAACACTCAATCCAAAATCATGAGCTTAAATACTCCCTAGGTTCAATGCTATGTTCTTCACTGTATCTTCAAAGTCTCTGTCATGCTAGAGGCTAAAAGCATCTGCTAAAAAAAAAAAAAAAAAAAAAAAAAACTGTGATCTTATTGGCACCACAGAGATGTGTTGGAATGGTGCCTGTGACTGGAATGTTGGAATGGAAGGATACAGACTCTTTAGGAAGTGCAGGAAGGGAATATGAGGGAGAAGAAGGCTGGCCGGGCCCGCCTCTCGTTCCCACAATGCCTGGGAAAAGGGAGGAGACAAATAATACAAGATATAAAAGCCCTTAGAGGAGCTGCAGCTGTTTGGCTCCTCTTACTTAAATTCGACATGAGCAATGGGCTGAATAGAGGAATAAAACTTCAGGGAAATGATAATATCTCCTTTTTTACTAGAGCTTCATCAAATGAAAGGGCAGGGACTGGGTAAGAAATAAAACTTAATGTTTTGGTAGCATCGATAGATAAATGGGATAACTAGTTGTTAATTTGCATAGCTGTTCCTTAGTGATTACTAAGTAGTACTCTACATGTGGCTGAGTAGGGTGGAGAGAATAGTAATGATACAAATGGTATAGCTCTCACTGAGACTTCTAATTAGGGCTATATACATTACAATGAAGAACAATAGACCCAGGGTGGTGTTAGGATTATGTATATGCTGGGCTCGCTCCCACACGAGATATTTGGTACCGGGGCACGGATAGAAGTGCCCTGAAATGCAGATTTAAACCCTTAAAATGCTGAAAAAGAGAGAGCTTCCTTTGACTGAACCCCTTAAACTGAGGAAATGGGGTGTTTACCTCCACTTAAACCGGCCCAATGGCAAAAAAAATGGCTTCTCCCCTTTAAATTAATCCCCTGAAAAATAGGGAAATGAGGGGGGTTCCTCACTTTAAATCTCCCAAAGGATGGAAAAAGGGGGATTTTTCCCTCAGTTCAAACACTTTAAAAGGAGGGAGAAACTGGGCTTCGTGCTCAATTTAAACGTAAGGATGATGAAAATATGGGAGTTACCCTTAATTCAAACCCATAAAATGGCACGGTCAAGGTTTTCCTCTTCTGTTTAAACCAGAAAATAATGGAAGATGGGGATTCCCTGTCAATTGATACCCCTAACAGCACAGAGAAGGCAGGGTTTCCTTCAAATGATACCGTTAAAATTGTAGGGGAGGGGGATTCACCCTCAATTTGAACACAGACAATTATGGAAAAGGAGGTTTTTTCCCTCAATTTAAACCCTTTTCTCCTAATAACCCCTTTCTTTTCTGCAGGCAGGGTGGAGGGACTAGGGGCTCTGGGGAGGGACTGACAAGATAAAAGGGGAAAGTTGAAAGTTTCTTCCTGGTACCCCACATGCTGCCCCGCCTGCTCATGTGCCTGGATACATCCAGCTGCTCCCTAGCCCCTGCTGGATGCTCCAACCGTCGTTCCTGGAGGGACTCTCGGGATGCCTTCATTGGCCCCTCTGCACTAGCAGCTCCCCGTGCAGGTGTGCCTGGGTAACCCTCTGAAAGCAGCTGCTCACCCTTGGATTTTGGTCCTAAGGGAAACTCCAAGTTAAGAATAATCAAAATGGGAAACAGTTCTCATGAAACTCAGCTTTCTAAACCTTTATTTGGGCTAAAAAACAATAATGGGAATGCCCTTTGCAGAAAAGCACCTGTGAGGCACAGCAGGCTTCAAATGCCTGTCAGCAGGA
>NW_008238831.1:1604799-1656918 GCF_000691975.1 Corvus brachyrhynchos | reverse complement strand
ATCCTGGGCTTTCCAGGCAGGTTTTGTACTGGACTGCAAGGCAGTTTTCCTGCCTCTGCGGGGTGGCACCTGCATCCCACTGGAAAGGGAAAATGCGGAGAGAGCGGCAAGTGGGAAGACGGTTGCTGATGTGTGTCCTTGGATTGTAATTCCTCCCGGTGGGTCTGTGCTGCCAGAAGTACAAAGGAAATCAAAATCAATCAAAAATTGGAGTACCTGTTTGTTCACCTGTGGGGCTTGGAAGGGACACAGACACTTGCTGGAGTGAGAAGCAGTGGAAGCTGTTTGCTGTCTGCTTCTTCATCACCTTCACCTCGGTCCCCTGGGGCTCCAGGTAATGCCACCTCACTGTTGCTTGTCCAGGGCCCTCTAAATGAGGGCTTGAGCTTTGCTGTAGCTCCCGTTTATAGGGAGGATCTGTTCCAGGAAATGCCTTATTGTCTGGACTGATACCATTGCAGGGAGAGCAAAAAGTCCCACAGCTCCTGTGGCTCCCTTGTCTGAATTGCCTCCAGGCAGCAAGGATTCTTCCCAAATGCCATCCCCTAGCTCCAGAACTCAGTGAAGTTGTGTTCCCCCCAAAGACCAGGTTCTACTTCTTGGTGCTGTGTGCACCTCTTGCCTTTGCCTGCTGTGAACAGCTTTGTCTTGTAGCTCAGTGATGTCCAGTTCAGTGGTTTCTATGCAAGGACCCTCTGTAGTCAGCAATCAGAAGAAAAATGTGAAAGCTGTGATCCTTTGACTTCTGCAGTGGGCTTAATTATTTTTTTTTTCTCCTCTCTTACAGGAAAGGAAAAACCATTTAAGTGAGCCCAGTGATGCCAAAAGCTTTGGTGTTTGAGCAGCCAAAGCCAAGAGGCTCTGGCCGCAGGGGCCTGTGCTGGAGGGCCCCTGGTCCTGCCCACACTAAGGGGTAAGTCAGAGGGACAGAGGGTGCGTCTTCTCCTCTCTTCTGGGATTAAGTGCCTAGGGAATGACATTTCTGACAGCCCGGTCCTACCCCTGTCTGCTGGAAAAGGGAAGAGGTGAAGAGGCAAATGCCAGAGTTCCTTGGGGGTGATGGAGTTGTGGTGTTTGGCTGTGCCGAGAGGGGCGGGTTGGGTGTTACTTGTGCGTCTAAGGACTGGTTTGTGGGTTCGGGAGCCCGGGGAGCTGAGCTCTCGGTGTATTCCCAGCTCTCCCAGGGGTGGCAGGGCTGGGTGACAGCCTCTGGTTGGGCTCGGGGCAGTCACTGGCCCTGGTAAAGATGTGGGGCGGGGGGAGGTTTGGGAGGGTTTGGGAGCAATGGGAGGAGAATGAGGGATGGTGCTGGGCGGAGCGATCGGCCTGTGCTCGTGTCAGTGCAGCCATGCAGGGCACTGGGATCTGGGTAAAACTCCAGTTCTCCTGGTGTTCAAGAATGCAAGGTCTGAGGGACTGGATTTACCTGTGGCTTTCCAGGACAGCAGGAACAAGAGGAAATGTGGTGCCAGAGCTGTGTCCCATCAGGTCGTGTTTCTTTCCCCTTTCCATTTCCTCCTCAGTGCAGGTGTCCCCTGCAGCCCATGAGCACGGGTCTGGTGACAAGTCTCTGTCCTCCTCCTGTGCCCCTGTGCCCCCTTATTTGGACAAGGCTAGAATGGCAACACACATTCCCAAAGTCTGGCTGTTTCCTTAAATCCTTGGACCAGTTAGTGCTGTCTCTGAACAGCTGAAGTGAGCTTTCAGTGCCTAGAAATAAGCAGGAGTGACAAATAAAGGGATTTGAATCTGGAAATAGGTGTGTTCCACCTGCCCACTGCTGCTGATGCAGAGGCTTGGGCTTGGGGCAGCTGTGCAGTCCCTCCCTGTGGCACTGATCCTGCACTGGAGTGTTGTGGTGTTGCCAAACCGGGCCTCAAACCAGGAGAAGATAAGCCCTGACCATTTACTCCTGACCCGGGCATACCCACAGCCCATCCACATCCATGTTAGCTGGAGCATGTGCCTCAGCTGGTGTCACTTGAGTTTCACCAGAGTTGTAAGTTGGCTCCTGCTCTGGGCGATTCCGAGTGACCGTCACATCAGTTCTGCACTAAACACCATTTTGCCAGACCCAGAGATTTGGCCATTTGGTGATTTCTGAACAGAAAGTCAAAATGCAGGAAAAGTGCCAGGACCACAGATGGGCCTGGGTACAGCATGGTCTTTGTGGGTCACTGTCAATCCAGGCCCTTACAGTCTCTCTTCATCTTTCTTGTAGACTCCCTTCAGGTACAGGAGGTTTCGCTCACTGGTGGTTTTGTCTACTCTCTGTCAAGGAAATGAGTTGAATTTCCTTGTCAAATCTAGTAGGCTGTTATATTCAGGCTTCTCTGCTGTGGGATTCATACTCCAAGACCTGTATTTGTGTCTAGATGCTTCCAGAAAGTGGATGTAACCCCTGGATGTATAAAGAAAATGCCTATTCATCACCTCTTAGGCAACAATAGCAGTGCAGGTGAAGGTCAGGCCAGACTGGCACGGCAGCCTTTTCAGCAGTTCACCAGTTGAGCTGGTGCCAAGGTGAGCCCAGTCTGTAAATTCCCCTTGCATACCTCAAGGTGCGCATTGTAAGATTTGAGCTTGTTTGAAGTACAGGATTGAGCTGGTCTCCTGTCCAGTGAGTGTCAGATGATGATCTCTTTGCTGCACATTGGTGACTCCAGGGGTTTCTAGAGTAATACAGACATGCTGTATATAGAAGGCACAAAAGAGTGCTTTCCTTTCAAATGTGGAAACTGGTAAAAAGAAATATGGTTTGTCTCTCACTGTGTTCCCCTCAACCCAGGGAGGCCATATGGAGCTGATGACTTCTTGCCTGTGTTGACGTATGTGCTAGCCCAGTGTGATATGCTGGAGCCAGATACTGAAATTGAGTATGTGATGGAGTTGCTGGATCCATCCTTGCTGGAGTTGCTGGATCCATCCTTGCGGAATGAAGAAGGTAATCTATTTTTTTATTTTTACTGGAACTGCGTGAAGGACTAGCGAGGAGGTGTTCTTCCTCGCAGCATGGTTGCTGTTGCCCTTGTTTGAGTAGAAATCCTGTTAAGGGGAGACCTAATGACAGTAGTGTTGATAGTATAACAAGAGAGTGTCATAATCATTTCCACTGCTGGTTAGCTTGCAGAGCACAAGCCCCAGCTGAAAATCTGCAGCTGTGTATTGCTTTATGAGCAAATACATTGTTTCCACCCTGTTTTGACTCAGCAGGCAAACATGTGCACTGTGCAGGTGCCAAACGGCTTTTGCGCATGAAAATTTCCTGAGAGTATATATGGGCCAGCAGCACTCAGCTAATTGTGAGGCACTGTTGTGGTTTGATGCTGGCCAAATGCCAGGCACCCGTGGAAGTTGCTTGCTCACTCTCCCCTGCCACAGCTGGGCAGAGGAGAGAGAAAAATTTAACGAAGGCTTTGTGAGTTGAGATAAGGATGGGGAGAAAACACTCCAAGGGCTAAACAGGCTTGGCTTAGAGATACAAACTGAATTTATTACTAACAAGATCAGAGGAGGATAATGAGAATTAAAACAAGACCTTAAAAACACCTTTTCTTCCCCCAATCCCTCTCTCCTTCCCACCAACAGTGCAGAGAGACAGGGCATGGAGATTTTGGTCAGTTGGTCACCCGAGATCTTCCACTGCTCAGGGAGAGGAGTCCTTCCCCTGCTATGCCATGGGGTCCCTCCTACAGAAGACAGTTCTCCGTGAACTTCTCCAGCGTGGGTCCACTCTCATGAGCCACAGTCCTCCCAAAACTGCTGTTTTGTGGGTCACTCTTCTGTGGTGTGCAGTCCTCCAAGGACAGGCTGCTTCAGCTTGGAAGCAAGGGCCCCCTCTTTCCACCTGGTCTCCCACCGGATCACAGCCTCCTCTAAGCATCCACCAGCTCCAGTGTGGGCACCTCCTCCATGGGCTGCAGGTGGATCTCTTCGTCCCCCGTGGACCCCCATGAGCTGCAGGGGCGCAACCTGCAGAGGAATCTTGGCTCCAGTTCCTGGAATACTTCCTCCCCCTCCTTCTCCACTCACCTTGGTGTCTTCATGTTGTTTCCCTCACATGTTCTCACCTCCTCCATGTGCTCTGGGATGACCCCGTTTGAGTGCAGAGGTTGGACAAGATGACCCACTGTGGTCCCTTCCAACCTTACCCCTTCTGGGATTCTGTATGTAAGCAAACTAAAATGCAACAGTTTAAGTTTAAACTGCTTTTGAGAAAGACCCAGAAAAGATAGGATAAATGAAGTACTTAGTGGCACAGGGGTTAATTGAGGGTTAATGTTCACAGACATGGCCAAGAAATATGAGTATCTCCTGACCGGTCTTCTCATGCATGGTAGCAACTTTTGGATTTCAGCCCTCCTGCCTAGTTCAACTGACCTGAAAGCTTGGTTATTGAATTAGGAATACCATGACCACAAGTTCCTGTAGCTCCAAACTAATTTTGCTTTGTGGTGGAAATACTGATATTTTAATGTATTTCTTGCAGCTCATAACAAAGAGATAGGAGAGATCTAGCTGGCTTGACACAAATCAGAGTAAAGTTGCTATATAACTTATAGTAAGCCCATGCATTGTTCAGGAACATTCCTGACGGGACGATGCCTCAGGCTCTGTATAGATACTCAGAGTCATTAAGACCAAGGCAAGTCTTTTAATATGTCATTGTATAGTTGTTCATAAAAAATAACATAATGGAGATTTTGGCTAGTAAGAAAGTACAAAGCAAATCTTTTGACTGGTGGGATTTTGTGGTTTTTTTTTTTTTTTTGTGTTTGAAATTTGAAACTCAATGATTCACAAGCTTTGCCCAGTGGTCCTGAATTTTGAAAAGCACTTCTGCTTTTTCTTTCATGGATCTGATGGCTCCACAAACCATTAACCTTTTGTTAATCCTGTTAGGTGTAAGAACACAGGGTAATCAAACCCATATTCCAGTTATTTCTACCTCTCTGGTTTTTGGGGAATGCCCTGTGCTGTTCCGTAGCAGTGACAATACTGAAATAGTGGCCTGAGGGATAGTTTTGTACTCAGTTTCAGAAGACAAGCTGAAAGAGAGAATACATTTAAATGCTCTTTGTTCACATTAGTCTGCCAACCTGGGTGTTAAGCATCTATCTGACCAACTCCAGGGTTTCAAAGTACAGTCATAAAGATGGAAAGGCACTAAATGGTAAGAAAAATCATGGGAGAACAATTTTTTAAACAATCCATAAAAATAGTAAGCTGCTAGTAGGGATGTCTGAGGATAAAAGAACTAGTCCTACTGAGACTTGCCCACTCGTTTTAGAAACAACAACAACAAAATCCTTCCTTTTTTCAAGCTATCCTTTTTACAGTACCTAAAACTTCCTGAGCTCTTCTCACATCACATTGCTGAAGTTCTCCTTAGATCCTGTGGCTGTTCTTTTAGTCTATCTTCAAGTTAATTCTACAGCTGCAGGAGAGGTAGCTATTCTATCAGCCTTCACCTGCTGCTATACAGTCTGTCATTTTATTGCTGCTTTGATGATTCTTCACAGCTTTAATTGATTTTAAAAATAGAAGTGACAAAAATAGAAAAAAACCAAAAACATATCACCCATTGCTTTTCCTGTAAAGCATATTATAACTAACTTTCAAAGCAGACAGCAGCAATGCTCGTGGAAGCAGTTCACACAGCAAGTTCTGAGCTGGAGCCCACTTCTGCAACATGAACTGTTTACCAAAGGGCAAGATCGGGTTTCTGTTACTCAGCCACAAAGAGCTTGACTTAGTGAGGGAACCAGTTTCTCTAGTCTGTGCTGTGCAGGAAGTCAGGAGGAATTTTTCCTTGTTGCTGGGTGTGGCACTCACATAAGTGTGTATAAACAGTAGAGCCTGGAAGACCAATTACTTTGTCTCCTTTTAACAAATGAAACTGCTATAGTTCTTACAAATCTTATATGCTTCAGTCAATGGGGATGGGGGAAACCTTAAAATTCATGCATTCCATAGCCAGAAGTAATGGAAAATGATGGCTGAATTCAGTCTGCCTTTTGCTATTATCAGGCTGCTTGTTTGCTGTAATTCCCATTACACAGTAATGAGAATAAGTAAAGAGAGGAAGGTTTATAATGAGGAAAAGCCTGTAGTGAACAAAAGTGGGGGAGAAGGCATTTTAAAGTATGTCTAAAATTAGCAAGATGTAATAGTCTCTCCTTTTGTTTTTGATAACAGTAATGTGATAAGTTGAAATTTGACTAGAACTCCTTAAAAGTATTTCTGATCTTTCAGAACCAGATTTGCCTGATAACTGGCTGCCTTCGTTGTCTTCTCATAGCAAGGACCACCTACGTGGTACAGCCACAATGAGAAGTCTATGGCACTGGAACCAATGCCATAACATACAGTGAGAACAGCATATATTACTAATAAACACATTCTCAAAGGCCGAGCTTGACTAAACAGGAGAATAATGAAGAAGAAAATGTTGATTTCCTTTTAATTGCGTCAGTAAGTTGCAGTGCTTACTTACAAAATACTAGCACAAGAAGGATGTGCTTTGCTTTGTGTATGTTGAGAAGTAACCTTGGACCATCACTTCTTCTTAGCCGATTACTAACTAGGAAGAACATTACAGCTTAGATTAACTAGCCTCAGAAAGCCTTGCAAACAAGATAAATGCAGGGTTGGGAAAGATATTATTACTTATGAGATCGAGTGGCTTTCTGCAGATGTTATTGGACTTTGAGCTAAGAGACTTGGCTGCTTTAGCTGCCTCAGGTAAAAATTTCTGTTCTTGCTTGGTGTGTCACTGAGTTTACTTACCCTCCTTCCTTCCAATCAGTTGTTTGTATTTTGTATTTATACCCTGGTCTGCCCCCATAGCAAAATGAATCTTGATACAGTCCAGTTTGGGATGTCAGCAAATAAGTACCTGTCACAATCTGTGAAGACTGGGTGATTTGGTGATCAAAATGCATCTGCCTTAACCTACTAGATATGTGAATTTGCTTGCTTCCGAGGTATGCCTGGGGTCTGGTAACGACCTGGAGATGTAAAACATGTACATGACGTTCTCCGATGTGTTGGGGAAGATGAAACAGGAAAGCCTTGGAAATATGATTGCCTGACAAAAGATTTTGGGAATATGAAAACTACAGGCAACATCGAAATGAAAGCCACTTTTGAAATACCAGGTCTTAGTTACTGAACAACTAGAAAACAATGGTATGGCCACTGAAGTAATCCCCTCTTGATTGAACAATACCCTCTGCTAGCAGGCAGGTCCAAGGGTCAGAGCAGACCCTACTAGCTCAGCAGAAGGGGTCTAAAGAGTAGTTCTTAGAAGTTAAGATGTAACACTCTATGGTAATATAAGAACTCTTATAGGCTGTATGTAAATGCTATAGGATTTGTATCTTGTATTAGATTGGTTAGTGACAATCAGAATATTCAGTACAGAAGATGATTTATTGTATTGTAACCAGGACTTCAGACATTCTCATACTTCTCTCTTCCACTTCTACTCTTGCTCTTACTCTTGCTCTTACACTCTCTCTCTCACCCGTTCACTCTCTTGCTCTCTTGGGCCTGCTCAGAGCTGAGTCCAGCAGCTCTGAGCAGTGCCCCAATACCCACGCCCTTTACAATAAACCGGCTGTGTCCTGAGACCTGCCTATAGAGATCTCTCGTCTCCATCCGTTACCGTCTACGTCCGGCCGTCCCGACTGGACCCCAGAACCCCCGTAACCTACACCGATGTTTCTCCAAATTCTTATTAATTTATGTAGAATTTAAATAAAAGCATGAAAAAATCTCACATGCAATGGGAGATGCACATATTTCTGGACCCTAGCTAGTCTGACTAAATTCTCTCTGGCTGATATAATTCAGAATAGTATTGGTAAGCTTGTGCAATGCAGAGTTTAGACTTCCTTTCAGATGGATTTAACTTGGCTGGCTTTGAGACAGAGCAAAACAACAACAAAAATTACACACAATGAAAAGCGATGCTCATAACTGTCAGCTTTCCCCAAGCGTACTGCTTTGATTCACAAGGTGCTTAAGCCAAAAAGCTGCCTTATTATTATTCCTGCCCCACAACATACTTGTCTTTGGACAACTGTGCAAAGTTCACATTATGCTCAGTTCATTCAGGTGATGAGTACTGGCTGATATACAAAGGCACATTCACTTAAAGACCATGTTTAGGGCCTTGAAAAAGTCCAGTGTGAAGGGGCGTTGGCTGCTTTTATACAGAAATAGGTATATTTGTGGTACTGTTAAGGAGTATGGTGCTTGATAATTCAGAATACTGTTTCTGTGCATCCTCAGAGAAAGCATTCCACTCCCTCCTCTGTGTGTGTTAGCTGCAGTAGTTGGAGAACTATTTGGTAGGTGACGGAGGAACCTGGGGAAGTAAGCAGTTATCATCTACTTTCAAAATCTCACCAGGCCCCTCTGTGTGCTGAAGTGCTTGAAATTACACTTGTAAAATAAAGTAGTACAAAATCAGGGAAATATTATTCTCTGTTCGTGATCCTGCTAATATATCACATCGCTGGGCTGTTTGGAATGGGATGCTGGTTCTCAGTCATCTGTAATTTACTAGTGGTTTTCCTTAAAGTCTCTGTAGATCAAGTAGATAAAGTAGTAGACTGTTTCTGTCACTTGCTGCAGCAAGAAACTGAGCACATCAATTTTCTGGCATCAATGCTGTTCAGCTGGCAGCTAGGGAAAATGCCATCTTCTTTGGCACTTACCTTGTTATTGCTTCCAAAGTATTCTGAGAATTAGTGATCAGAGGTCATAGGATTAAAAATAAATTAAATATTTAAAAAGCAAAGTAAAAAACCCCACAATGATTCGGAAGTAGAGTAATGAGGCTTCACTGTGCATTGATACCAGAGGAGCAAGGGCACCTGTTAGGTGGGGGGTTATGTACAAAGGCTTTTCTTGGTTAGTGTACTGCCTTTTGTACCACGTGTGCAGAAAAGGGTGAGTGCAGTCCGTAGAAAACAGTAGACTCCCTATATTACTGGTTGAATATCGCGAACTGAAAACTTCTTATATTTGTTCAAGACAATAGATAGTTTGTCACCATTAGGTGAGCCATGACTTCTTCCCCTGATGTATTTTCCTAAAGCCCCGTAGTTGAGAAGAACACATACTTCAAAAGGACCATGAGGAAAGACAATCTGAATAATATTTACTATGAAACTACCCTTTTAATTGATTATTTTTTTAGTGAATGTGAACTTTCAAATTCAGAGTATTTATAAACATTTGTGGATTTTCCCAAATGAACAGATTTCACCTGAGGGTAATTTACAAACTGTGCTGATTACAATGTAGCCATACCCATATGGTTAATCCTTGATTACAGGATATTTTGTGTACTCTGTGTTTTGCTGAATGATGAATTTTAAACAATAACAGAAGTATCATTCATCTTTTTGTTAGTGGAATTTTCAAGAATCAGAGCAACTTACAAAAATTTCTCACAGGAGTCTACAAATTCACAAATTATATAACCAAATTGTTGTAACCTGTATTGAATTTTGTTGCTCTGTATCACAACAGTCTCAGGGCTCTTCTTCCCAGGACAGCTATGACACACTTCTTCAAATGTTCGTCTAAAAGCAACTTACAGTTTTTGATCTATAAGAGGTTTGCTATTTAGTCATTATCGGAATCAGTCCATTAAGAGCCATGTTTGGGTCTGCGTGCAGACTTATATCTGTCAAAAATGTAATTGGAAGGGTAGGTATAAAACTATTCACAAAATCATACAGATATTGATACAGTTGCAGTCTTCAAATCAAGAAAATATTTCCTGCATTAAACTGAAGAATGTTTGATTCAAATTTGTACCTGAGTTTCAATCACTTTAATAGTGATTTAATTGGGAAAGGGCTTTACTGTTTGTTCAAAAGCTTCAGCGACCGTTGTATGCGTAAAACAAACAAAAAAGACTGATGAAGGTAAAAGGAGTTCAGACAGGAAGCGTGACCTGTGCTTCCCTATCCTGCTTGACTTCATTTATGTAAGTCTTTGTGCAGTCTTTGTGCTGTCATCAGAATTTAAGTTTCCGAACTAGAACAAGTTGTTGTAGCTCATTATGATGTACAAGTATATAATCTCTTTCCTGCTCTCTGAGAATTTCAATGTCTGCTGCATAAATCAACTTGCCTACACTTCAAGAATCGACAGGATGTAAAAAGTCATACAGGATTACTGACTTAAGAAACACTGGCTGCTGGCTGGAGGTACTTTGCTTTGTAATGCCTGCGCCAAGCTAAAGATAGTTTGCCGCAAAACTGTTGGGTGCCAAATCATTAAACCTTATTATATGGAGTCTATATTATAGACTTTTGGGATGACAAAAATAAGTGTGAGGTAGGTATATGTCATTAGAGCCATTTCATAACAAGATGGAAAAAATGAAAAGAGTATTTTCAATAAATTCTGTCTGAGGTAATTACTGCAATATAAAGAAAGAAAATACTTTGTCTCATCAAGGTATATTCCAAGTCCAGACCAATGAATGCATCAGTGAATTAACTGAAGGCTGAGCAAAAGCATGCGCTCATACACGCTCTCATACTATTATAAAAATGAGTATGCACATGATTCCATGTCACTGGATCTAGGAGGCGTAAGAACAGCTATTGGTTCAATGAAAATGCCTGTGAGTCTGGAGACCTCTTTGACAAGTTCTTGCCACCAAAGTGAAGGGAAGCATGTTTTAAATTTTTCTTTTTTTTTTCTTCCTACTTGGGTCCTGTGTAATGACCTCTGCCAAGGCTGACTTATCCATGGAGCTTAATACACTTACTTATGAAAAGTAAATCTCTTGCCTTTGGACTAGACCAGTTTTCCTGGATTGCAGATGTCTTTCTGGGGAAGCTGCCCTCAGCTCCCGCTAACCTATCTGCAAGGACAATATCATTACCAACCTTTCCCCACTTCCAGCTTTACAAGCTGTCTACGATCTCTGTGTTTGGTATGCGCTGTTTGCTGTCTGAGCAGCTTTGCATTTGCCAAGTAGTATCTCTCTCCTCAGTTATGGTTAAGCAAACCGTGATTGACAGAAAAAAGGAAGAGTATGTCTAACCCCTGTCTGAAGGACAACTACCCTGGTAATACAGAGCTAAGATGGTAGTTAAGCATGGCCTGATTAAAATATTGACATCACCTCACTGCTGGAAACACAGCAGCAAGCATGCATTTCATATATTAAACCATCAAGTTTCCATCTACTGAGCAGAATTCACTTCCCTGTGAAAAATGTCTCTGCTTCTTCTGCTGCTTTTAATCTCATTTACACATGTGTGATAAGAACAGACATAATGAAAATTATAACATGTCGCTAGAGCATTTCCTGGACTCATAGCCGAGAAACTGTCAAACAGTGAGCAGTGGCTAGATTTATTGTGGTTTGGTTTTTTTACATAAGCTCTGTGTAATTTTCAGGAATGTACTGTAGCAGCCTTTTGTTTTAGACCTTGCATATATTCAAATCTATTCAAGAATTTGAAAAATATTCAGGCTCACCCCAGTTTGAATGATGACATTACCAGTATATTTTAGCAAGAATGACAAACTTGTCTAGGGCTGGAATATCATAAGTGCTGGAACTTCATGCACTCTGCAGGAAGCTTGCATGGCAAGTACCGTGCTTGGCTCGGTAAGAAGGATCTAGGCACTGGCCTCAGCCTCTGTTGGGGAAAGCTCTGTGCACAAACTCCAGGGAAGACAGTATAGTTTGCCACAGGCAGAGACAAGCCACGTGCTTGGAATGACCTTCAAGGTGTCAAGGGCTGTTCCTGGAAAAAAGGCAAAAAGGCAGAATTGTAACTCAGTTTATGTGCACTCAACTTAGGCATGCCTGTACTTCAGGAAAAAGGTTTTGTGCCTGTCATGGTTTAAGCCCAGACAACACTCAAGCACTATGTAGCCACTTTCTCACTCCCCCACAAACAGGATCAGGGAGAGAGTCAAATTGGAAAGGTAAAAGTCAGAAAAGTCATGGGTTGAGATAAAGACAGTTTAATAGAGAAAGCGAAAGCAAAGCAAAACTAGGAATTAATTCTGTTTCCCATGGGCAGGCAGGTGTTCAGCCATCTCCAGGAGAGCAGGGCCCCACCATGCATAATGGTTACTTCAGAAGACAAACACCATCACTCCAAATGTCTGCCTGCTTTCTTCCTTCTTTCTTCTTCCCTCTTCCCTCTTCCCCACTTTATATACTAAGTATGATGCCATACAGCCTGGAATATCCCTCTGGTTAGTTGGAGTCACTTGTCCTGGCTGTGTCTCCTCCCAACTTCCCATTCACCCCCAGCCTCCTTGCCAGTGTGGCAGTAAGAAAAGCAGAAAAGGCCTTGGCTCTGTGTAAGCCCTGCTCAGCAATAACAAAAACATCTTTATTACCACTGCTGTGTTCAGCAAAATCCAAAACACAGCCCCATACCAGCCACCGTGAAGAAAACTAACTTTCCTCCGGTCAAGCCCAGCATATAGGCCAAACCTCGTTTCTCCTAGTTTCTCACTGCACTTTTAAAAGCCCAATCTATCATGCATGCTTCCTCATCAGTACTATTTCTTTGCCTGGATTTCTGTGTAAATAAACAAGTAGTCATGCTCGACAGATGGTATATTAAAGAAAGGGGTGATCCAATCTGAATGGAGAGTTTGTGGAAAGTACTGATCTGTCACTATCTATATACATTCCTCTCCAGTGAGGAATGCTGCCTGAGTCGAGATAATTACTTTGCCATAAAAAACCAAGCACTACAGTGATGAGGAAATCTTCACGCAGTGTTCCTGAGGCTCTCTCTGATAATACTAACTGGAACTACAGAGTGAATGAAAATGCAAGTACGGTTGTTGTCTGCCTGGCAGCAGTGGCAGAAGCCAGGGGAGAAGATACCACAGCTGGGCTGCTGCTGCTGAAGTGCTAGCACTGGTACAAAAGAAAAGTTGCTGCTGCTTTGCCCTTGGTAATTACAGGCAAGTGAGTTTATCCGGTTGTATGTCGGTTTACCATATTTGAAAAACAGGTATTAGTACCAACTTCCTTGGGAGTCCAATGCAGTTGGATTTCTATACATGGAAAGTGCTCAATATTAATGGTGCTGACATTGCAAACAATAATGGCATGGGATACGGCATGCTGAGAGCTCTACCCACACAGACTACCTGCATTCAAGTAAGGTGTCAACTGCTCATTTTACATAGATGAATTTTTCAAAACTGTTCCTTGAAGTTATATTTTTCCTAGGGATCAATAAAACTATGATTCTTGATGTGTTAGGTTATCTCAAACCTAGAGGTAATTAGGACACAACTAGCAGGAATAATTTCCTGTACTTTCTAGATTTGATTCCAAACAGATAATTGAAATTTCATTTATGTTCTATTCTAAGACAGCTGTGCCAACTGGAAGTGCAATGAAGGTGATAGAGTATGTCTGTGACGACACTTCTGGAACTAAGAGAACACCTGGCATCTCTCAACTTCCACGTGTGGGTGAGACTCAGTGCATGTAATCTGTTCCCATACCTCTCCTCTCTGGGAAGAAGAGCTGGGTGCACAGGCTGAGCAGGCATCTCTGGCATGCTCCAGTTACGTGTCTGACTTTGACAATCAGGGCAGGAGGGATGGCAAGGCTCAGGATGAATATATGAAGACTGAAAACAATTCCTAATGCAGGAGGAAAGATTCTACTCTTTCTTACCAGTTTAATTTAACACTGCATCATACCAATGTGGAAAAACTTCTTAAGAAAAAGTTTATGAGAAGGAGTTGGAGAGGAGTTTCTGCAATGACGCACTTCCCCAAATCACACGGAAAAGGAGTGACTTGGGTTATCCTAAATAGGCCAAGATTTTTTTTGCTTCTATGAGAAGTCTTTTTTCAGTCAGACACAAGAATGGACAAGACCAAATACCCAACTCGTTGACAACTGTTTCCCATGATACCAAGTAGCTAAAACTTACAATATAAAAATTATACATAGTAGAGTGTATCCTCTGATAGTCCCGAGGATCTATGATGGATCCTGGCTATCATCTCCTTTGCTTTTTTGGCTTCCACAGCATGATGACAATGTCTGTGGGGAGAACTGGGCAATGTGCATGCTATACCCTGACACCCATGGCAGCAGTTAGCTCTGGAATCGCTCTTCCCAAATCTAAGGTACCCACAGAAAAATAGGGATATTCCCTTTATGCTGGAGAGGGCTGTAGGAAAGCAGGGCATCCAAGTTCACTGCCTGATTGTTCATAATTATTCCAGAGATTACTCTTGAGCATTTGGTGTATAGTTTCACATTATGGGATTCAACTTTCTCCCGATGCAAATAGGTTTAGCTGTCTTTGATGTCAGTAGTGGCTGAACTCCCTGATTGAATTTGGCTCATAAGAATATATACTCAGAGAATATTTTTACCTCTCACAGACCCACATTGTGATCCTGAATGGTGAATTAGGAAAGAATAATTTCCTGCAATACAATTTTATATCTTTTGGGGATGACACTTAACTTGTATATAGTGTACTCAGATTTTACATGCAGAAAATTAAACTAAGCATGGGTGTGAGTGAACCAGTTACATTTCTAAATGCTATAACTACTCTAGCCCCTTAATAAGCATGCTGAAAACCCATGTAAAAAATTAGCACATTCTGTACTCTCTTGGAGTTTATTACAGTAAAGGTTTCAAAGTATTGTCCCCTACATCACACTCTTCCCTTAGTTTTGCAGGTTTTTCTACTTCTGACTGACCTCCTTAGACTTCTGGTAACAAACAGAAATTTAATATACAGAAATACAGTCTGTCTATACTTATCTTACTGTCTCAGTCCATTATAAAAAAAAGCTCAGATGGGGGACATAACACCTTTGTTTCTAACAGACTTTCTCTGTCATTTGCTGAAGTCATTTGACTGCAGAATAAGCTGACTTTGTACTTTCCCACAGATAGTGAGCAATTAGAGACCCTTCAGGATCAGTATCTTTATGTCCAAGTATTCTGTTTGGAATGTCAGTGTTTAGAGGGCCTTTGGCCACTGAAACTTCTGCTGAAAGCCTGGTTAACTCCAGCCTTCAATGAGTTACAGGACAGAAATCTACAACACTCCACTGAACCTGCTGCAACTTTTATGCGACCCCGTGGTTACGATGATCCCCTCCTATTGATGTACATTTTGTGTTCCTTTTGACCCGTTTTCACCTGTTATAGGTGTGCTGGGATTGGCTGGGATAGAGTTAAGTTTCTTCACAGTAGCTGGTATGGGCCGTTTTGGATTTATGCTGGAAGCCATGTTGACAAAACAGGGATTTTTCTCCTTATTGCTGAGCAGTGTTTACTCAGAGTCAAGGTCTTTTCTGCTCTTCACCCCACCAGAGAGCAGGCTGGGGGGGCACAAAGAGTTTGGAGGGGACACAGCCAGAACAGTTGACTCCAGGGATATTCCATGACATACGGCATCATGCTTAGCCTATAAAGTGAAGAAGGAGGGGGGGGGAAACATTTGGAATGATGGGATTTTTTGCTCCAAGTCACTGTTACGTGTGATGGAGCCCTGCTGTCTTGGGGATGGCTGAACCTGCCTGCTCACGGAAACAGCAAATTAATTCCTTGTTTTGTTCTCAAGCGTGCCTGGCTTTTGCTTTCTGTATCAAACTGTCTTTATGTCAGCCCATGAGTTTTCTTACTTTACTCTTCTACTTGTCTCTCCTGTCCTGTTGGGGAGGCACAAGCAGCTGTGTGAGGCTGAGCTGCTGGCTGGGGTTAAACTATGACATATGGGCCAAAAGAGGCAAATGGATGTCTGAGAAGAAATGTCTGTGGAAACTAGAATGCCAGTGTGCAGAAAAGTCACGCTATGAAAAGCCAGTGTCCACAAAGGAGACAGAGGAGTCCTGCAATTTTATTCAACTAAAGGTAGAGAGTCCGCTGGGGCATATTCCCGTGGGGTCTCTCTCAAGGTTTTGGAGGGTGCAGCCTCCTTTTATCCCAAACTGCCGGCTGCATGTTGCCCTCTTTTCTTTCCCCAGTGGCAGAGGCACTAGGAAGGTACAACTTCTTCCGAACCGCCTACCTTTCCCCTTGAACATGTATCGTCATTTTCCCCCAAAAAATTGAAGTACGTGCTGTCTGGGTTCGGCAATAGACTTGTGTAAACCTATTTCTCCTATTACCCTAAAGTTAATTATCTGAGTCAAGCTGTCAGGGTTCTGTAACAAACTTGCACGGCTTCAGGTTCGTAGAGAAATTAAGACCCAGTTCGAAGATACTCACACCCGTTTCTCCTAAAGAGCCCCGCCCATAGAGTCGTTTGCGAAGACGTTAGCACCCATTTTTCCTATCACCAGGGAGGCTTAAAGTCCTGTCTGAATATTACACAGCAGTTTTCTTTCTCCTGTAAGACCTCTCAGTTTCCATAGCTTTCTTTACTAATCCTCCTAGCACTCAGTCCTACGTTTCCCGACCCCCCAATTATATCATAATATATATATAGAAATGCAATAACGTGCTGCAAACTTTTGATAGAGAAAAACTAATTAAGAACCTGCTGACACCTTGATTTCCCTGTTGACCTTTTACTGCCTTATTACAGCATTTTTTTTTTTCTTTTGAAGAATAACTTTTTCAACTTTGTATTGGATATCTAGGAATAAAGAACAGCCTTGGAGATTACTTCATTACGGAGTTATTTAGCACTGTGCTTTCTACAAATCACCTACATCCCCTTTCCCTCCCTGCATCCTCTCATCACTCCATTCTTTACCTTACTGGTTGTTGATTTGTGGTGTAGGGGGTAGAAATATTATTTACATATGAAGCTCGTGCACCACTTTATGTTTAGCCATATGTTTCTAACGATGTTCAGCAATGTATTTATTCTACCTCAGTTTCCCATTAGCCGCATTGGTCCGAGGATCCCCACAAATGTAATGATCTGTGAAACGGTGAAGTCATATATAATCAAGGCTCTGGGCCGTGTGGAGATGATGATGGCAGGAAGCCCAAGACGCTTGGGTATTTAAAATTCAGCTGGGGAGGATGTGAAGGCAATAGGGCCTTTGCTGCTCTGCCTGCCCGCAGTGCCGTGACCAGGAGTGGCTTCACGGCTCACCACTGGCGTCTCAAAGGCGGTATCTAAATTATGGGCTAGCTCCCTTTTGTCCTGTGGAGCATAATAAATAAAAAAACCCCAGTCTTTTGAGAACTTATAGAAAAATTTACCCAAAATGTTGTGTGGAAGCACAGCCCCAAGAGGGAGGCTTTAGCCACAGGAAGATGTTCGTGTGAGGCTGGCGGCAGCACTGGAAGCCTCCCGCACATCTGCTGGCAGGGGCCAAGCGTCTTCATGAGCTCACAACTGCTTTCCCATGACGTTTTCTGGAAGTTTTCCAAAGCTGTGGACTATTCCATCAGGAAAGACCTGAAATTGAGTGAGGCGACCGGGTTGAAGTGAGGGGGCAGCAAAACGTTCGGTGCCTGACGGCTCAGCGCGGGGGGTGATAGTCCCAGTACGAGCTGATGAGGGTGGCAATTTTGTCCTCAAGTCGCTTCTTCCATGCCAAAGAACAGTTTTTTTTAAGGTAAAGTGATACGCTGAGGAGCCTCCCTGTACAATACTCCGCGGCTCTCTGCCTGAGAAGGAGGAGGAGGTGAGCGGCGGTGTGGGAAGGGGAGGGGCGGGAGACAGTGCGGGGGTGCCCGTGTGAGGCGGGGATGAGGAGCAGGAGGGCGCTTCCAGTTGGGAGGGGCAGATAGTCGTGAGTCTCGCAGCAAGGTGCGCTGTCTGGCAAAGCCCTGAGTTTTGCTTCAGGAATGTAAGTTTTCCTGTAAAACAGTTTACTGCTCCCTGAGTGAAAGGTGGATCTCTGTTCCCAGAAGTGCAAAGCTGTTTGCTGCGCCTGTCCCTCGGTAAAGGCGGTATTCGGTTGTTGCCGCTCTGAAGTGATGGCGGGCTCCAGGTCGCTTTGTTAGAGACAAGGCTGATCAAGTAATTTAGCGAGCAGCACCTGAGTGTGAGCAGAAACCTGAGGTAAGCCTTGTGACCGGGGCAAGCAAATAGTGCATTTGGGGGGTTGTTTAAAAACATCTGAGACGAGGCCAGCATGAATTAAACCTAAAGATGCTCGACTCTGCCCAGCACTCAGATGGGGTTTGAGGTGTCTCCGCTTTGCTGCTGGATGCATCAAGTCTTTATTCAGAATATTCGCGACACGCAGCAGTATCTGATTGAACTGGAGAAGCCAGAGCTGTGGTTGTTGCTAGGGGATAACTCCCAGTACAGTACGTGGAGTGAGCACCGCAGCGGCACGACGTGAGACAGTGGACGAAAAGTGAGATGTGGGGTTGCACGGAGGGGTGAGCCCGAGCCCCGCTGACTCCGGAAGGCCGGTTGGCACATCCCTGTGTGCTGAGCAAATCATTATCGGAGCAGCGTCTAAGCTGGTAGATTTAAAATAAAGATTTTTTTTTTTTTTTTCCCCCCTGGGTGCAGCTTTGCTTTCCTACTTCTAGCAGGTTTTGCGAAGGAACGCTATGCAGCCTTCTACATGTGACCGTGTGACTACGGTGTCGGTAGAATAAAAAAAAAAGTGTTATTTTCTGGTTTTCTCGGCCTGACGAGAGCAAAATTGACAATTTTACTGAAATCAGCTGGAAAAGGGCACCAAGAAAAGGGTCTTTAAACAGCAGTTTCTTTTATTTGCAGCAGGCGGTGACTCCATCTCTTGCTGCATTCCCAGTGCCCAGCGTGGCAGCCCGCACAGCCTGGGGAGGGAAACCCTCCCTCCTCGCCTGTCTGGCTGAAGTGTTGCTGTGCTTAGCAGCTTCTATCAGGGCATCGCGGCAGGTGTGTGCAGTCCCGGCCGAGAGGCTCACAGGGAGAGCTGTACCTTTAACTAAAAAGGGATGTGCATTGCTCCACTGCAATCCTTCCTAGTAGCTTCAGAGTAGCAAACCTCAGTGCAGAGCCTGGGGCTCGGTGCACGAGAGCAGAGTTCTGCACTGCATAACCAGTCGCATCAACTTTGTAAAGGACTCGCCTTTTAATTTTTTTGTTATTCCTGAACTTTGTAAGAGAGAAGAGTCTTTCTATCCGTCTGAACCATGAGTGGCTGTTCAAAGAGATGCAAGCATGGGATTGTCAAATTTGCCCAGACTATTTTTAAACTCATCTCGGGTACACTCAGCAAAGGTAAGGGAAAACATTTTAGCTCATACCGTTCTTCTGTTCTGTTAGGTTTTGGGGGGAGTTTCGTAGGCTTGAAGGAGTTTTCTGATGGGGTTTATTATCTGTCTCTCCAGAGGTGTTCTGGTTTAATTCTGGGAATTGGCTGTTCTGAAAGAAGTTGCTGTGTGAAGATTGGAGTTGTGCTGGAAAGCCTTATGTAATTGTTTCTGCCTTGTGTAGTTTGTAACCTGTATTTATCAATCTGCCCTGGCCGGCAACTGTAGTGAGCTATTTCAATGCGTTCAGAGGTGTATTGGTGAAAACAACTGATGTGCAGCCTAAAACATTTGAAGACTTTCTAACTGTCAGTAGCGGGTATTTCTCTGTGTCATTTTACGCTTTACTGTCTCTGTTAATTTGAAGCATGTGTGTACCTTGCTTCAAAATCTAGGTCATTGCTTACTGCATACATTTGAAATACCTTTTGCATGTCTAAGTTTTGCTTGTCACTTGCACCCTTCCCTTTCCCAATGTGCAAGTGAAAGAGTACCAAACTTATTTATGCTGACGTCTTTACTAAAATCAAATAACAAACACAATAAACTCTCTCTTCTTCTTCGTAGTCTAGTAGTTCCTCTGTTGGTGCACTCAGGTAAGTTATGTTATTTTTGTTGGCCATTCCTTTCATCATACTTCTCAGCACACCTCTGGCAGCTATTTATGTGAGTACTGGTGATCTCTGTGGGAAGTCCTGACAACAGTAAATAATACTATACTTGAATGCTGCTCGCCTGTTGAAATGTGGTCAGCTCTTAGGTGAGGGTCAGACTTCTCCAAGTTTTGTGCGTTTAGTTGGAGGGGGGGTGGTTTTGGGAATTGATAACAGAGTTCAAACTAAATTATTAGCAGAGATATTTGTGTAAGGCTGAAGAGTCTCTGTTATGATGCAGTTTTTTAGAAATATGAGTCAAGCTCTTTTTAATGTGGTCGTAGAAAAGGAGCAAAACCAGAAACACTTACTTTTCATATAAGCTTAGAATTCTTGGAGGTGTGTGGCTGTGTTGGCTGTGTGCAGCGCATGCATATGCTCTAGTATGAATTTTAATGTTTAAGTTGTTTCTTAGGATAAACTAAAGCAGGCTTAGGTAACTTTTAAAATAGCAAATGTAAAAGTGCCAAAAATTCTTAAGAGCAGCTTACTTTTTCAGAAACTGGGAAAATTTATTCAGTCTGTCTCTCTAGAAAAGAAATGTAATTCTTGGACAGCTTTGTCATATTAACCTTACTGGCATGCAAAAGAAACCTGCACCAGAAAAATGTCTCTTTCACATTAAGAATACTGGACAGGTTGGTTGCTTTACATATCAAGGTTGGTTTAAAATTATATCTGTGTCTACTTAATTCTTCTTCCACTTTCCTCCATATCATCCATATCCTGCCAAACACCAGCAGAGGAAGGAATAAAAAATTGTAAAAGTCTGTCATAAAAAAGCTGACAGATGTTGGTTATAATTCATTATTAATGCCAAGATGTCTCTCTTACTATTACAAACAAGTGAGAAAAACAAATTACTTGTCATGTACACAAGAAGTAGTGGTGCTGTCTGCAAGATCTTGTCTTCTGCACCATATCAGTATGGTGAATTTGGTATATTTTATTTGTGCTTTTTTTCATGAGATAATGGCGTACAGGGTGTACGCTATTATAGTCACAAGTGACTGATGGTAAATCTGGTGCTATTTGTTTGAGCTCCACTGAAGGCAAGAGGAAGCTTGTGTTCTGGCCACGTTTCCCCACATGTTCATCTAGAGCAGTTCATTTAATGGGGTGCTTTCAAGAAGCCCTTGTGTTTCTTAACATAATTGATACAATAATAAAATGAGACTGCCAGAGTGGCCTTTGCTTTGGCAATGGGATAGATGAAAATTTGAGTCTGACAACAGAATAACACTGTATGAAGAGCTAGAAATTAAAGTATAAAATGTCCAAGACCTGTTTCCCCTGCCCCCTGCCGCCTTCTGAAATGTGCCAGCATTGCACTATCATAGTCATTGCAGCCAATGCAATGGTGTTGTACAGTTTTACCCATCTCTTTCCCATGCCAGTGTCTCACTTCAAGCTGTTTGGATGAGATAAGAGTGTCTTCCTAGGTTTCAAAGAATTTAAAACTCTAATAAACTTCCTTTTTTTTCCCATTCAGCTTGTGTTTTGAACTGAGGGAACCCGATCCAGGAAGGAATAAACCATATGAATTAGTTTGTTGCACAGACATCAAAGACCTGCTATAATTAGAATAAATGAAAATCATAGCTAGAAAGAAAGTGATTAGAAAAAATATTGCTCAGAATTGCTGAATTTTAAAAAAAGTGTCGGTGTTTGTATGTTCATCCCAGACCTTATTGTTTAGTATTTCTTTTAAAACTTCTGCATGTAAAGCCAAGAAGTAGAAACTGCTTTATATCACTATTTTTGGTTTTTTTAACTTATACCATATACATGCTTTTGCATATTCAAGTATTATCACCTGTGTTTTTCATCCCACTCCTGCCTCATTTCTTTCATACTATTTAATGTGAGATTTTATTTTTACTCTAAATACCTTTTACAAGGAAAATCCTTTACTAGGCGCAAGTTTCACTCTCTTCTTATGCTTGTGCTCTTCTGTGGGTTATTGCAGTTGGAGATATGCCACGGTTCAACTGACATGTAATCCTTAGCTGCGCTCTATGGCTTTCTGCTTGTTTTATTATTAGCATTTGTTATTTACAATAGTAAAATGAAACTGATTGCAGCTATGAAGTCCTTCCTTTTGCAGCAAGGTGTAAGGAGACTGCAGCCTCTCCCTGCAGTGGGCAGTAAGGGAAGAGGCACACCTGATACCACTGTGCAGCCTCCAGCCTGGGTGGTATGTCCAGATTTACATCTGCAGCAAGTCTATGAGGCTGTAAGCCAAGAATTTCATAGCTGGTACTTCTGCAAGCTGGACTAGCAAATTTTGCCAGCTTCCTTCTCAGTATGTTCTTATTTGGAAAGTCTTAGTACCAGAGCAGATGTCTTTGTGTCTGTGTGAGAGAAGGCCTCTTCCACTAAGAGCTTTGCATAGTGAGATACATACGTTGAAGAATGCATGCCTGGAGAAGCATGCCCTGTTTTGCTACCAATACAGTGCATTAGCTTCAACAAGTATCCAACCTGCTAGCTTACTTTTTAAGCTGTTACCACACTCCTGCCTCAGCTTTTTATGAACTAACAAAACAGGATCTCTTCCCCTTCCCATCCCATTTGGTCGCCCAAACCATCTGTACCTGTGCCAGCTGAACTTTTACTTTCCTTCTTGTGGACATAGTTCTCCTATATCAACTTTTGGGGATTAGCTTTTTTTTTTTTTTCCCCCAGTTTTAACAGCCACTTCCTTTGATTTGCTGATCATACTGAAAAGCAGACTCTGACACTGTTGTGTTAGTAATGTTGGAGAATACACGTACTGGGTTAGTATTTCATTCTTCCTTACAATAAACATTACAGAATTCTACAACATTCAAGAGAATAATTAAACTGTAATGTAATTAATTTAGATTTGGATCTAAGCCCTGAAACTTCCCTGTGAATGATAGCTCCTAGTGGTTCATCAACTGTGTGGTGAAAAATCTTGTACCGGTTGTGTCCCAGATGCCAGTCAAATGAAGTATGCAGGAAGTATCTGGTGTTCCACCTGTGTCCAGTTGCAACTTGAAATTTGGCTGAGAGAAACAGTTACATTCAGAGAACAGAGACCGTCTCTCTACATGCATCTGAGCATTCCTAGAAGTCTTGGCTCTAGGAAACAAACATATCTCTTTTGTGAAATATCTTGGTGTTAGGCATGTAAACTTCCGTGGTTACTTTGGCTTGTTGTATTTATTAAGATATCACAGATGTATTTTACTTGCTGTGGTTTAAGAATGGTATTCCTCAATTGAGTGTTCCTATTGAAACATTCCAAACCACGTGTTGCTTGCTCGCTCCCCTCTCTTCTTTCCCACTCTGATGGCCTAGAGAGTAGAACTGGAGGCACAAAAGGCAAAGATCATGGGTTGAGATAAGAACAATTTACTGGAAACAGCAATGAAAAGACAACGAACGGTAACAGCAACAATACTAATAAAAGAGTGTACGAGAAACGATTTGCACCCGAGTTCTCACCCCCGAAGATACCTGACCATTCCCTCTGCCGTGCTACCCGAGCTGGCAGGCAGACCTTCCCCCTTTCCCAGAAAATGAGGTGAGGTGCTACAGAATAACCTCTGGGTCCTGGCCGTGCCCCCCTCCTGGCTACTGCAGAAATTAACCCTGCCCTGACCAGAACCAAGACACACACAATAACATTCTTTATATCATAACTTCCTTTTTGTATCAGTTTTATAACCTATGGAAATGGCAGCCAGGTAGCCCTCCTTGAGTGGCACACTTGTCTCAAATAAGGCAAGGCTTAATTTGACTTAAATAGAAAAACATACTTTTAGTATAAGCTTCTTTACCATACCCTGTATTTTATGCATGCGTTTCTGTATATAAAATTGGTGTCAGATGATTAGAGTGCAGATTTTGTAAAGTCTGTGTATGTGTATTTTTTTTTTGAGGGGCTTTCTCCCTTCTCTTTCCCAGGACAGAGAGAGCCATGATTAAAAAAAAAAAAAAAAAAAAAAAAATTTTGCCCCATAACAAAGCTCCTTTTCTCAACAGGCAAGAAGAGTATGCCATGAGTGCATACTGTATTGGTGTATAAGGGTGTAAAGGGTGTGTCTGCCAGTGATGATGTGTATGGATCTGGCACCAACCAGACAGAAAATTAGTACCCCATCTCAAGTGTGGAAGAAGAGTTTAGTAGTAAGTGTGAATTGTAGCTTTGTAAAGCAGCTGTACCTCCTAAAGCCCAAGGAAACAATAGATAGTAACTAAGTCTGTGTGCTTATGAGGTGTTTTCAGATATTCCTGGGAATCAGTTTTATATTTTATCCTTGTGTAATGGATTGCCGTCCACAGCGGTTGCTATTCCATTTTTTGGAATGCCTGCCCTTGAATATGGTATATGGAGTCACAAAATGCCAATAAGACAGGCAGAACAAATGCAACTTAACGTCTCGCAACAATCGCAA
Source organism: Corvus brachyrhynchos (assembly GCF_000691975.1). Lineage (NCBI taxonomy): Eukaryota > Metazoa > Chordata > Aves > Passeriformes > Corvidae > Corvus > Corvus brachyrhynchos. The sequence goes on along the minus strand of NW_008238831.1, from coordinate 1,632,616 downwards.
CAATCTATTCTAGATATTTTTTTTTACTGCCAAGCAGAAAGAACAGAAACATACTGACTAATTTTTACCAGAACAATAATCAGACATCCACCAGTAAACATGAGTGTAGGCCAGAGGAAAGCAAAGAGAAGGCCTTTTGAGGGATAAAGTCTGCTTAAAATGACGTTGGTCTGTGTTCCTCCTGGGTCATAGTAACAAGGGAAAGTCTGGTATTTTTTGAAATTGCTTGCAATTGTTTCTATCCGTGCCTTAACTTCTTTAGAGTTCTCCAACTTGTCTGGGACGTATGAGCACTGAAATAAGAAATCAAGGTGATTCATTATAATAAATACTCTAATTTTTTACTCTTCTGCCCTTTGGCATCCCTGGAGGTTGTCTTGTTTTCATTACGTTCATTTGCCATGCCATGTCATGTTTCCATCAGTACGTCTATGCCCCCAGTCTCCAGATTTACAGACTGGAGTTATGTTGTTGGAAACCAATAACATACATGCTCAAAAAACCCCTGCAGTCTTTGAGACTGTCACTTCTTTATTACACTGCCAAGCTTCAGTTCCTAACAGAGCTTCTAGGCACTGCCACAGCAGGAAAGTGTTAGTAGTGCAGAAATTCACACTGGCTTGTCAGTGTGCAGGAGAATGAAGTTGTTTTACTGCACACCTCTGATTGTAACTAGTAGAAAAATACAGCAAGCATGGCTGTTGGAGGCTTCCTACTTATCCTTGTAAATTAGAACTATTTTGACCTGTAGTAATAATGCAGAATTTTTTTAGTCCTCAGTGGAAATAGTCTTTGAAGCAGTATTTTTTGTTTGTTTGTTTTTCATAACCTTTTTTTTCTGCAGTATTATTTTGGGTACATAATAATGCTTGAATGTACTAAACTGGAACCTGGCCAAAGCAAAAGCAGGGGTGGTTCCTTACCCAAAAATTTTACTTGCACTAATGCAAGTAGGTAGGACATCAACAAAGTGCCTCCCCTTGTAATGAACAAGACTCTTGTTTCCTTCTATTGTTGGTAATTTCTGCTTTGCTCCTTCATTGCATGTAGCTTTCCCTGAGACAGTCACTATAAAGATAGGCATTAGCTAGAAGAATTCTCTTCAGCTGAAGTGTTTTATGCTATTAGGTTTGCACTGTGTGAAGCTCTAATCTATATAAATTCTTTGCACTTGTAATCTGAGCACGTTTGTTCTGGATTCTGAAAGCACTTCAATCTTGGGCATCCAAGATCTGAATTTTCGTGTAAGAGAGTTGTTGAGGTGCAATAACACCTCTGAAATATTCGTGGGTTTGGAACTGGACTGAACCTGACCTTCCTTGGGATAGGGTACCTGAAGGACCACTTTTTGTTCTGGGGGAGCAAGCCTGAAAATACTGAGCACTCTGCTGATTACCAAGCAGAAACACTGGTGGGAATAAAGGGATAAGACCTTTTGTTTTCCTCTTCCCTAATCTTTCACAGACCTCTAATGCCAAATTAATATTACGCACTCACATTTCTGTTCCAACTGTGGGCGCACTCATCCTCTGGGGAAGAGATCCTTAAAATGATTAACCAAAGGACCCCTACCACAATACTCAGCATCTCTGTCTTACGCAGGTGCTTATGACAGTGCCACTGGCCTCTCCATGAGTCCGGGAAACTGCTGCAGACTAAAACAAAGACAAATGGGTTTTCTGTGTGATAATTGTCCAAAATCACTGATTTGTTTCTTCTGTCTAAACTGTGCATCATGTTGCCGTTTTCTCCTTCTTCATTCCCTGTTTCATAGTATACACCTAAAATGCAAGTAAAATTGGGATTTGTGCTCTTACTTTGGATGGTTTTAAACTTGATGTCTCTTATGTGCTAATTCAACAAGGAACTGAGCAAGCTGCATCTTATAAACCATTTGCTACAATGGGTCTTCAACTGGGAGGCCTACATATTTGAAAATGTTCAGAAGTGTATATTCGTGTTGGGGTAATTCCTTAAGAAGTATTAACTTAATATTTAATGTAATGTTTAAAATAAAATCCAAAACTGTAATTTTTGGAATGCTTTAAAATTGCCTTAGTCTAAGCCCAGATGTTAATATGTAAAAGATGAGTAACTCCTGCTGTTACTGTGCTGCTTGGTTTAAAAACCATAAGCCCTTCTCCTCAAAAGCGTTTGATAGTAGCAGAGAATGAGCTTGCTATCTGTGTTGCAAGTACCTTACGATTTCTTTCCAGTGTATCCTCAGTGTGGTAGAGCATAACCTCCTGTCCTGAGGCTGTCAGATTAACCCACACCTGTAGACACGGATAAGGAAAGATTTCCTCATCCTCTGAGCCTTCGCTGTTTGGGCAGAAAACTTTGTCCTTGATGTTGGCTTTGAGTACTTTGCACACAGTTTCTGTTGTCCAAACACTACAAAAACAAAACAAAAGTTATTTCTTTGAAGCTCATCCAAAGCATCTGTTGCGAGTTGCATGTGAAAATACATCTGTGTGTGGTGGCTTGGCTGGAGTTCATAGATGCTCCATCCTGCTGTGATGAAATGTGCCCACCCTGAACCTGTGACTACACCTGGAGGAGGGCTGCCATAGCGAGTAAGTTCAAGAAAGCATTTTTGTTGCTGTTGTTTTTTATGCATTCTGCGGTTTTCAGTTAGATTCTGATCTCCTCATCTGTAACCGGTTTCATTTTATTCAAGAGAGCAAAATTGCTATGGATTTTAAAGTTTGGTAGTAAATACTTGGAATGCAGTACACTTCATGTCTCAGAAATATTTTTACTGATTTCATTCAATAAGCCTCAGAACTCAGATCAGTACCCATGTTTTTTCCCGCTTTTCTTTTTCTTTATTGCATGGGCCTCTTGCATAAATAAGTAGCAGGATTTTTTGTGGAAAAAGTTAGTTTTAGCTTTTGCTTATCCATTTTTCTCAAGAGTTACTTTTCTAATATTGATAACACAGTAAACTTTTGCTCACAGTATTACACTTTGGTGGCAAAAAAAGTCAAGAAACAGTCTCACTCCAATTCTTATGAAACTAATCTTGTTACGTGTCTTTTGTCATGTGATCTGGAGGCAGGAAAAAAATGAAATATATGTGAATTACTCTGTTTTAAAGAGAATGGTTTTCAAATAGTTTTGAGATTGAAGGTGCTCTAGTAAGAAGAATGGAGTGGATGTCCTTGCTTTCTCTGTCATAATCTTGAAATATGAAAAAGTGAGCTGCACTCTTTGTCTTGTTACTTTGATATTTTGCAAATTGATTTTGTGTGTGTAGGCAGAACTTGCAAAATTAAATTAAAGTGTGGGTATTAGTAACTCCTTCAGCATTCATTATGTTCTGCAAACTGGATTGTTGAAGGTGGTAGTTTCTTAGGATGGTTAATTTGGAAGTAAAATACAGATTCTTGAGTGAACAATTTTACCATGACTTCCGCTACTCAAGTTACATTAAACACAACACTCTTCTGCACCTGAAAAAGCTTTTTTGAACTGTTCTTATTTATGCAAGGCTTGGCTTTTCACTGTCAAGCGTTGACAAGTGTGGTTGGCTTTTTGACTTGACAGTAAATGTTTCGATTCAATCTGGTTTGTTTAGCTCTGAGGAGAATAATTTCCTCTTTTTTTGTGCTTTCTTGTAAGTGCCTGATGAATTCTTGGCACACTTTTTTTTTTCTCTTCTGTCTTAAATCCTTATGAGCTCTTTGAGAGCACTTTGTTTATTGTACAATGTACTTACATATGATTTATCACTGTTTTAATTATTGTATATGATGCTAACAGGAAAAAGAATAGCTTAGTTTCATAAACAAATGGCTCTTATTACCTCTTAGTGTAAAATGGCACAATGGTGATCCCAATAAAAAAGTACATCATCATGGAGCACGCAACCATTCCCAGTCCCAGGCAGAGGGCTCTCGTCTCGCCTCGCTTTTGTGCAGTCACCAGCTTCTTTCCCAGCATGATTCAGAGTTGCGAAACTTGAACAATCTCTTTTTGGTGTAAAATAAAATACAGAAAAGAGAGGTAAAACATGACAGTTATTGTAGTTGTGTAACAAGTTTCTGAAATATAATCAATGGAGGAACAGACCCATTTTTGCAAAAAGTAGAACTAAAAAAAAACGAACCAAACTTGCTGTGTTTTTTGATATCATTAGACTTCTCTGTTACTTTTAAAATTTATCGTATAGTACTTTAAGAAGTGTGTGTGCATGTAAGGCTGCATGAAGGGAAAACCTTCCCAGAGTGAAATCCTTTTTGCATCATGCCTTTTATTTTGGAGTAGTTTGAAATGGGGTTGCCTTATTTCAAAAGAAATAACTAGAATTTTAGCATTTGAGATTTCTGACTTCTGCATGTTTGCTTGGCCTTGTCCATTCAGAGGTGCTCCAAACCTGATGTCGGGGGAGTGTTGGTGTAATGCTGGGGAGCTAACTCTTGGGCAGAGCTGTCTGAACCTGAGCTCAGAACTGACTGGCATTAGCCCCCCCACTCTCTTGACAAAGAGCATTTTAAATGATCCGCCATAAATCATCCATGATGTTTTGTTGAAGAGAATCTGAAAATTATTGCCAGGAGTCCATATGCCATTAAATCATTATGAGTGACGTATCGGTTTCTATAGAAATAGTCCAGAACTTTCACTGCAAGTTCAACTCATCACCAGTATCTGCTGCACTGACAGCTGTGATTGCAGGTTTGTGGGGTTTTGGTTTTTTATGAAAACATGGCATAAGCTATTGTTATGGCAAATGACAAGACTGGCAAGATTTGTGTGGGCTTTTTGGGGATAAGAGAGGAGAGCAGAGCAGAAGGAGAAAAGGAAAATGTTACATTCATGCAGAATCAGTTTTCAGTTCTGTTCTCCTGCACGAAGCAATGGTGCACAGCTTTAGGCAGTGCATTTTCAGGATTTTAGTTTCAGGTGCATGCAACTATTTAGTGTTTATCCTTACTGGCTGGCCTTCAGGATAGCATGGTTCCTGCCTAAATGCACCTGTGTTCAGACTTAAATTTATATACAGTGTAAGACAAGCACAAACCGAAGCTGGCAAATAGGCTCTTCAGGTTATCTGTGAGCAGATGGTCTCCAGCTGCTAAAGGCTGGGAAAGCCATGGTGTTACTGCAAGTAGGGGACCATGCTGAATTTGGTGAAAGATGAGATAGCCCTCGAAGCTATGACCATCGGCTTTTAAAGGAACCAATGGAAATGTATTCTGAATGTTCCTTTCTTTCCTGCTACTTCTGCTTTTCACTGGTAAAAGCACCTCACTTTGACTGTTTAATGGTCAAAGGAAAAAGGTATTTGAAAATTAACACGCTGATGTTTTTAGACTGCTATAACACCCGAGTGTTAGTTCTAGTAGCAATAAAAATATAGATGTCTGTGGACAGTAAAACAGCTTTGGTCATTTAGCATAACTTGGGGTTAGTTGCAGATTTCAAGTATATATTTTGAAGTTGGTAGTACATTGTATCATCAAATGGTAAAGCTGTTTTTAGCTGTCCCTAGAAACTAAAAGTTATTTTTAGAATACTGAATTTTGTCCACTTCCATATTTAATTTCACTTTAAATAAAACATCCACATCCACTGTGAATTTTGCGTACAGCATTTTGAGAGAAATTGTTTTTCTGATGATCACGTATAATTCACTGGCATTGTTAGAAGCATCTCAATTTGAAAATTGCCATAGATGAACTTCCCCTGTTTACTGCCATTTGAGTTTAATACAGAATGTGATCTAATGCCCTTAAGTAAGGCGGTATTGTGTTTTGCTTGGTCAGTGGGGCTATAGGTAGACCCTGTGGTATCAAATGCTCCCAGTACAATTGTGCTGCACCGGCATACTCACATATAACTATGTGGAGAGGAGTGTGCGACAGGGAAACTTGCGCGGTGTCCGTGACTGTTCCTTGGAACCTTCTGTCGTTTCTTTTAGTTTGGAAAATGGGAAATAACACTTTAAAAACCTAAAGAATTCTAAAATAGTTAGAATATTGGAACACTGTGCAACACACTACCTTAATACCAATGGTTATTAAGCTGGCTCTCGTTTACCTATTGTGCTGCTTGGTCAGAGGGGAAAGTGGAATAAAGGAACATTATCGGCCCTGGAGCACAGGGGCTGTGAGACCATATGGTACTGGAGTAGCAGGTCCTTATAGCACAATGGGGAGATAATGATAGATGTCTGAAAACCTGTGTTATTAGCAAGAAATTCTTACGTACAGTAACAATGATTAATCTTTCATTTTCTATGAGAAATTGAAAAAATGAAAGACTGGTACTGCTATTGTGTCTTGTGGAAAACTTCTAGTGGCCTAGAGCTGTTAACATATTGAATTTTGATGAACCATAATATTTACAGAGCTGTCCCATTTACACTGAGAAGCAGTGGGGTAATCAACAAGAACTGTGGGACTATTAACCGAAGAATTAATGAGAAATCTAATTGCTCCAAAAGTCTGCTTCAATGCCAGCCACACATGCAGCAGAAATACCACAAAACTCATCCTTCAAATAATCTAAAACTAGCAGACCATCTCCTTAAGACACAAAAGGAACTTGTATGTGTAAATTGGAAATTTTTCTCAGGTGTCCCAGAGGTTAAATGCAGTGTTGTTCCCCATCCTGACACCAGACAGACTGCCTGACCCTGGTTCTCTGCAAGAGCTGCTAAGTGATGCTGTTTGTCTTTGTTCCCCCAGTTCAGACAACTGCTCCACCCCAAAGAGAATAAGGACGTATAAATTATGCAGAGAATGTTAACAAGAAAGGTTAATCTAAAAATATCACCCTGAGCGCTTCTATAGACATAAAAAATAACCAGCTATGTCTTCAGGCAGAGTAAAACAGGGGTGCTTACATAATTGTTGTGTTGCTGTAGCAAATTAGCTGTAAATGTGGTCCCTAAAACTGAAGTACACATTTTCTGGTGCATTTTTTTCTGCTTTCAAATGTAGAAGACCAGAAAAATCTGTAACACTATTTCATGCATGTGCAGAAGAATTTAAGAGGAAACACAGGACTGCAAAGGAAACCGATGAGCATTTTTTTTTTTCCTTTCTAACATAAACGTTCCTATGTACTTCTGCTGAAAATCCTTAATTTTCTGGCTCTCAAGACAAAGCAAAGTTGCATACATATAGAAAAACATATTTACTTGGAATTTCTTCATTGTTTTAAAGGTTAATTTTTTCAGATTAAAAGAATCTTCTGTCTCCTTGCTCTATGTATATTAGAAGGAGTGTTGAAATAGCTGATTTATTGTTTCCTCTGAAAAAATCGTTAAATCTTTTGAAATTAAGCACTGCAGAAGACTTGATTGGCTCAGGAAGTCTGAGCAAAATTGAATTGGAAGATGTTGAAGTGTACAAAGCCAGTCTTAGTCCAGCCTTCAAGAGAAAATTTAAATGTATTTTTGTACTGCAGATTTTGTGTGGTGGTTCTGTACTTATTAGGAATGTATAAGCTGCAAATGTTTTCATAATGTTCCCTCTGCCTAATCTTCTTCAATCCAGTTAAATTATACAGTACATTAGCTGTGCAATTTCAGTGTAAAATAATTGCATTCATAGCTGCTAGTGTTAATCTTAGGAATGCCATCCACTCAGGTTTGGAATAGTCCCGTTTTGATCAGAGAGCTATTTGACACTTGGCAGGAAGTCTTTACCTCCTCCTACTCTCCCATCTTTTGAGGAGTTTCCAGTGGTGCGACCTCTGTGAGTTCAGATGGGACCTCTCTCTTCAGACTACTCTTAATTTGGGTAAGGTATGACTAGCACTGATGAATTTATCTCACTTGCAGAAGAAAGGCTGCTAAATTCCTCTCTTGAGTTTAAGTTGGGAATAAATATTAACAGTGAGGTAGTGTGGTTTTTTGGTTTGCTTTTTCTTTGAGCTGATTTATCCCACACTATATGGTGAATCTCCACTGAACATTTATGTATTGCTTTCAGACGAACATTATGTTCTAATACAGCATCATACCAAGATGAGTGATGCAAGTCATCCACATCTCTAAAGTGATGAGGACTTTTTAAACAGGCCTGTCTCTGCCCTTTGGTCTCTACCGCTTCTACATGCACAATAGCCATTTGTTTTCTCCTGTGAAATGCAAACTTAAGTCACCTTGTTTTATTCTCAAAACACCTTGTATAAACAAAATTAAAATTACCATCTCTGCTGGATTTTGTAAGAGGAGTATAGTGTTTGGTGACAGTTTATTGGCCAAATGCTTTTTGTGAGAAGCAGTAGGCAAAAGTTTTAGATTTATAAATATGAGTTCTGTACTGGTTACGTTACTGGAACAGAGCCCATATTTACATACTTACTACTGTCTCTGGGTAGAGTTAGCTGGATCATTTGCACTTGCTCTGTGTCAACCCATGGAAAGGATTCTTCCTTTCTGTTTCAATCCTATGCTCATCATTTTCTCGTCTGCTGCCCCTCCACTTACAACAGACTGTAGTCAAAACTGCATTTGTGTTAGCACTTTCTTTCCCTTTCCCCACCCTCCATTTCATCCTCTAGCAGTTACAGGCATTTCTTGCTGGTACTGGGGGAGTACTGCAGCCGGGAAGCACCAGTTTCTTTCATTACTTAATAAGCTTTCTGTGCATCTGGGACCACAAATTCTGTATGTTACAGAATAAGGTGATGCTGAGCCCCAATGGAAAAGTGCACATAAAAGCTTCTCATGTAGTTGTCTTGGAAACCCAAAACAGCAGTATTTTGACTGTGTAACATGATACAGCTATGTTTATTTTATGAAATGTGCTGTAGCATTTTGCTTTATTACTGAACTGTTTACCTGATGTGCCACTAGAGTGAAATAAAGATGTTAGGTTGTTTTTTTTTTGTTGTTTAAAAGCGTATGCAGTTGTTTAAGACTAATTCCGTTAGTTTTTAAACATGGTGGATTTTAAAAAAAGAAAACATGGGGGAAAAAAAGGCAGAAGTTACTTGATTGGTTCAGCTGTTCTGAAATCTTTCTGTAGTACTTTATCCTTTGATTCTATGCTATAGAGGGCTGCACAGAAGGAATCAGTTTAAGGACAGATTTCTGGGGAGCCTTCAAGAGTTCTTGTGCCTGGGTCCTCTCTAACTTAGGGGTAGGTAAGCACAACCTCTAAAATAATGCTGAACACCCAAAGCCATGAAACTTCTAAGAGTAAAGGTGTATTCACCATTAAAATGAATAAGAACGATGGTCTTATATGAGCTCCAGACTCTGATTTGTGAAAATATTATTCCTACCTTTGCTAACAGTTTTGAAGAATGATCAGATTGCATCCAGTTACAAAAGAGAGAACAACTCAGTCTGCATGCTACAGAAAAGTTATCTGCACTGTCCTCCATAGTGCTGCAGATACAGAAAGCCTTTTGCTTCCCAAAACACTGTACTTTTAAAAACACAAAGCTATCACATGCTCCCAAGGAAAAACAGTTGTTGAGAAATATACTCACAGTTTTTGATGAAATGCTGCTTTCTCTGGTGAAAAAAAAATCTTTTACGTGACAGACTTGGGATAGTAGTGGAGCTCAGAGCTGAAAGAGATTTTTATAATTTTTTTTTCCTGTACTTCTCTGGGTTTGCTTTTCTGGGGCTGAACTCCTAACTTAGTTCCCCTATTACAAAGCCTTTTGTAACCATAAATGGTAAGGTATGAAAGAGCAGTGTCCTTCTGGAAATTAATTGCTGGAAACCAGGAAGCCACAATACTAAGACTCAGCTTTCTCATACACTTGAGCCCCTTTACGACACATTCCAGTGGATTTGTGTTAAACTATGGCCCTATTCCATTTGTACAACATCTTTAGTTTAGAAATTTGGGTGAGATTTAAGGAATTGAACTGTATTGATGACCAGTGGTATTGATTCTTAATTCTTAATAACCTGAGCCATTACCAGCTGTGTGGGAATGCTTTATTGCAACTGCTTTCAGTGAGTTTGGATGCAACAGGTGCTAAAATTCTGACTGTACATCAGAGCCCTATGGATAAGAACATCCATCATGCCATAGGTACATTGGTGTCCAGCATGTTCCTCTAGCCAAAAAGCCAGGCCTATTTCTGGGACATATAAACAGATAAATCCTAGCACATAGCTTCAGAAAAGAGCTAAAATAATGGTTTTATTCCTTTTTCTTTTTCTTTTTTTTTTTTTTTTTGAGAGAGGAAAACTCTATTATTGGGAGACTAAAGGAATTTAAATGGATTCATCCAGTACAATCATTAGGAGAGAACTGTAAACAAGGGTATGATATTTGCCCCTCCCTCCCCGCTTTAGGTATCTCAGAATTAGCTGTTTCAGTTTCAGCTGTTCTTCTAAATTTGCTTTTAGTAAAAGATTTGAAGTTGACATGCTCAGAATGTTCATGCTGTCTGAAGATAACTGATTAAGCTTCTTCAGTAGGATCCTTTTGTATTATTACAGATCCAGAAGAGAGCATCCTGGATTTAGGTAACTGTCTGGTAGACATTTACAGCTAAGTAAGAGGAAGTCTGCTACTATAATCTAGACTGGAAAGACTTATGATCACAGTAATTTTATGATATTTGAGAAGGGATGTAGAGAAATTTAAAAAATAACATTTGAAGTTTGGAAAAAAGAGCCTTATGAACAAAAGTTATTTTTGGATAAAACAGGATCTGGTTGAGTGGTTTTTATCATTTTTGATGCTTAGTAATCAAGACTAGGCATTTCAAAGAGGCAGGCTCTGCTGGCTCAAGGAATAGTCAGGCTTTTAATGAGAAATTCATTGTAAGTGATTTTTGGATTCTCTGATTCAGGATTCAAGGTAGAATACAAGGTAAGCTGTGCTAAATGAAATTAATGAATGTTCAAATTGAAGATTTGTCTTCTGTCTCCTCTCCCTGCCACTTGGCCTAAATCCCAATGGCTAATACGCAGACACCAATTTCTACCTGCACACTAAAGAGTTCTGCTGCAAAACTAACACAAAGCTTGTGGATTCCAGAGCCAAAATATAGATTAAATATTTTGAAGTTTCCACAGTGTACTGAAGAAGATGCTAGTAGAGTGCTTTGGCTCAGTTTGAGGTGTGCTGGTGGTTTATTTGAATAGACAGAAGCTATGCTCCAAGTCTGGTGCTACATATTTCCTTTTGCTTGTATTGTTTCCTCTCACATACACAGCTGATGCACAAGTCTAGGTGGCCGCTGACTCTTGGAGAGCTAACCCAATAATATAACGTGGGTGTGCTAAAGGGAGGTGCTATAATGATATCCACTTCCCACCTTGGGATATTTCAGTGTGCTACTGATCTGTACCAAGTGACATGTATGCATAGGAGCTTTATCAAAGGTAAGCCAGATGCTGTATTATACACTGCAATTCTGTACATCACAGTCTAAAATAGCCTTTGTCTTCTGAAAATCACATGGAATATTTTCCTTTTTGCAGCTTGAGTATTAGGAGGAGAAAGTGAACAATGTGATGGTTGAAATCACCATGCACTTTTGCCCTTGTGCTCCTTTCCTTGCCTGCGCCTCCTTGTAGCTTTGCTCCTGGCTCTCATGGGAACATTAATTTCGTATTTACTGGTAAGCTACGTAACTGGTGCTGCACAGTTCCTCTTTACACTGACTCAGAGAGGGAGTGTGGAGTCGCTGCTGGAAAGGCCAAATACCTGAGAGTGTTCTGTGAGTGTGGGTGGCAGCACAGATCAAAGCTGCTTAGGGCAACCTGGAGCTAGAGGCAGTAGCCCCTGTCAGTCTATGATCCTTTTGTGAATACTAGTTTTAGCCAAGGAAAGAAGAATTTCAGAGACCTTTGCTGGCTTTGCTTGAGGTCCTGTTTTAGCATTCTATCCCTGACTCTTAACTGGGGGAAGAAAAAGGGAAGACACAATGTCAGAACAGGCATTTCAAACTTCAAATACTCTATTTTGAATCTGCATAAATTTATTTACAATGTGTTGTTTCCCACTTATTTTATTTCAAGGTAATAAAACCCTTTGGCTAAGGCCCAAATAGATTTCATTTGAGCAATAGTTTCCCATAATTCTTTTAAAAAAGATAAATGCTTCAGCTTGAAAAACCTTGCCATATCTGTAAATTAGTGAAGTAGTTGCACTTAAAATTATCAGCCTCCAGAACTGCAAGTAGCTAGCTGACAAATTAAAGAGAATTAAGGTATATTTCTGGGGAATAATTTTCCCTTAGAGTGATAATGGAAGAAAAATCATGTGAGAGAAGGTATGTGGCTCTGAAAGAGACATTGTGTAAACGTCAGCATACAAGGATTGTAGCTTTTGCTTTGTAAATAAAAGTATGAGGAGGCTGTAAACATTACAGCAATGGCAGGGAAGAAGAGTTTCTAGTGTTTACTTGCTGTACTGCTCTGCAATGAGCACTTGCTGTTGTCCTTTGGGCACCATCTGTATTGCAGAATGCTTTGTTCCAGCCCCTTCTGCTCCTCGTGGCCGGCCGTTGCAGGAAGGTGTTCGTTCAGGGTGCTTAACCCTCCCAGGGAATCTGCCTGACTTTGATGGGATGCTGAAACTTCAAGGGAGTCTGGTTTGACCCCACATGCTACTGAACAGTTTGTTCTTGTGATATCACATGAATTAAATTTATTCAGTGTTTGCAGGTGACCTGTTCCACATTAGATTGCCCTGTGTAACAGGGGGTTCTTGCTGGAAATCTGAGTCAGATTATATAAATAATGTCTGTAGTCAAACAGAAGTTATGTGAACTTGCAAACTCTGAGCTCCTTTTTGACTCTAATGTAAAGAGCAGTTCAGGTGTTAGAAGTGGGGAAAGATAAAAAAAAATAAAGCACTATCTTTTAGTTGCTCAGAACTGCTTATTCAGTTCTTTTAAGCTGATCATCCATAAGGGTTGTTTTCACATTAGGGCATAAGAAAAACTCACTGGCTATGAGATAAAGCCAATTTAATAAGTACTGTCATTTTATTTCCAGGACTCTCTAATGCTTATAAAGAATCAGTAAGCCGTGAAATGAGCACAGTTGTTTGGATCTTTAGAGAGCCCTGCAAAGTTATTAGCTCCCCCTTCCTAATTGAAACATAATCATAGTGTAGTACATTGTCATATTTAATGGGCTTCATAAAAAGAAGCTGTGGCTCTTGAACAAGGAACAGTCACATACTGAAAATTATATGAGTCAGGAGCACAAGATACTAGATGTTGGCAGGCCTACATCAAGCACAGGCAAACTTTAAGACTGGCTGCTTCCTTTTAAGTAGCTACATTAACAAAAAGTTTGCTGGATTTGCTGTTAACTCACCAATTTCATGAGGGTTGAGAGTGTCCTCGGAACATTTTTACACAGATACTTTACCATGAATTTTGAATGGTTTGTTTAGCTTCCAACTTCACAGTGTGGTGGCTGCGCAGTTCTGATGACTCCCTGAGTGGAAGGTAGCTGTTCTGTGATGAGCCTCCCCTATGCATGTCATACCTGCAGTAAAGCATAATGCTATTATTCCCCTTCAAAGTTACTGAGAACTCTCTAACTACTGTGTCTTGAAACTGAAGTTAGAGAGGGTTATTAACTGTTTGCTGCATCGAACCGTCTGTGGGCACACACTGCTTTCAGAGAAAAGGGGCACGGTTTTCAGTCAGCGAGTAAGTGTGTTTGCTCTTTCTCAGTCTGGATCTTGTATGTGTAATCAGTTCTTAATAATGTTATTCCAGCTAGAGGAGCCCTCAATATTAAAAAAAAACCAACCAAACAAAAAGCCACCACAAAAAAACCCAACCCACAAAACCCATAAAACCAAACAAACTCACAACACAAAGTGAACTTAGAATTGTAGCTTTAGAATTATTATGCAACATTATTGTTTATCCTTGCTTTATTAGATGAGCACAAGGCGATAACTGCCTTTGCCTAGCAAGGGAGAGGTGATCAGTTGACAGGTTTTGGAGAGTTTCTGCCCTTTGCTCTGCCCAGTTTGTAGTCAGAAGTACATGGGAGACATGGGAGTTGCTCCAAGACCATGTCCTCTTCCACCTTGCTTCTTTTATCTGCCACTGTGACTTGTGCTATCTTACTGTTATATGCTGAGCTGTATCGACAGTAGCAGGCAAACCTGAATAACAAATTTTCAGCACAGTCAGAAATGGAGGTTGTCTTATTTTGTCTGAGGGTATGTCTCAGTCGTGTAATACATATCGTGTTACACTTGATGCTTATGAGAAATTTCCTGAACTTGTGATTTTTCTACAGGGACTCTGATACAATTAAGTATGAAACAGAGCACAAAGGTACCCCGTGCTCACGCTGGGAGACATATGCATTGCCAGATAACGAGGGCACTTGTTTACCCAGGATAGGATGGAGGGATGACTCTGGCAGTGATGTTGTTAATGGTCTCAGCTGTCATCTGGGAAGTTGATTTCTGCAGTGAAATAGGTAAATTTGACTGTCTGAACTCTGTTCAGTGTTTGTACTGTGTCTGAAAGAAGAGCTTTCGCCTCTTCATTTATAGAATGGAAACAGTATTTTCTTTCTTACTATCTTCAGGCAAAATACATTCATGAAATGTAATTTTGTAATGGAAAGCACTTGATATATTAGCTGAGTATAACTTTGTATGTAGTCTGGTCAATAAAAGGAAATTTTTTTCCCCTTGATTGGATAGTTTGCCAAGCTGACAAAATGCAGGTGGAGTAGAGGAGAAATCTAAAGAAGCTTTCACAAAATAGGATATTTAGACATGACAGTCTGTGACGTTAAGCCTTAGGGGAATTTTATTTTTGAACAAGTAAGTAGAATTGCATAGTACTCTATAGCAGAATAGATCAGAGACCTGTTGTTGTGAATTTTTAATTTTTTGAAATTAGCAAGAGCTCCTGTATTTCTGTCGAATAAACCCCAGGTCGCAATGTGGGTATGTGCAGGTTTTATACATGTCAGCTCAACTGCATATGCAACTTGCAGGTGAGTATCTCAAATTAAGCAATTCCAGCATGTTCTGTATGATGCAATTTACTGCCTCAGTTCTGTTCAGTCTGGTTATGGCAAGATATAGAAATGATAAAACTTTTTTCTTTACTGCCTTCAGGAAAAATCTAGATGGTTTTGGGAGTCTCGGTATTGATAACTTGACTACGAGGCATACACCATATATATTATTTTGTTGTTGCTTATCAAATAATGATAAGAATAATATAGCACAATAATATAATATATCATAATAATGATAATGGAAAGTTGGGGCAGTTGGTATGGTTCATGTGAACTGGCTGTTGAAATTCCACAGCTGCTTGCTTTGATCCCCGATGCCATTGATCCCTTTGCTGGAAACTCTGCTACCTGATGTGCAGCTGTTGTTACCATGAGCAAGGTGCTTCCTACCTCTTTGTCCACGCTCATGCCATGGGCACCTTTTACTGCTTCCACACCTTTACTGTTCTCCTGTATTAGGAAAGGGAGATTGAGAGGGTGTGGCAGGTGAGAGTGGGAGCTTCATGTCATCGAAACTGCGGGAAAAACAAAAACTCTCCAGCAACATTTTTTAGTGTTACAGAATTAAGGCATTACTTTATTCTGGCCAGGATGTCGTTCTGGCCAGGATGGGCAACAGAAATAATTTCATCCACACATTGCCTGGGTTGTGCAGAGAAAATCCTTCCATCACAGATGGATTTTTCACTTCACTAGATTTTTCACATACTTATACAGACAAAACCAGATCAATTAATTGGTTCAATGTTCTTCGGTCCCAAGTTACACAGTTCTCAGTATTTGGTTTCCTATTGGTTATTGATCCCTTCATCTTCGTTGTTAATCAGATCCTCATTCTTCATTCTCTTACAATCTTTTCCCAGACAAGGTGTCTCTGACACACCAGGAAGGACTTTCGGGCATTGAAGTTCCTTAATGATCGCTTATCTCTTGTGCATCCCCTGGGGAAAGATAAAAAAAAATAAAGCACTATCTTTTAGTTGCTCAGAACTGCTTATTCAGTTCTTTTAAGCTGATCATCCATAAGGGTTGTTTTCACATTAGGGCATAAGAAAAACTCACTGGCTATGAGATAAAGCCAATTTAATAAGTACTGTCATTTTATTTCCAGGACTCTCTAATGCTTATAAAGAATCAGTAAGCCGTGAAATGAGCACAGTTGTTTGGATCTTTAGAGAGCCCTGCAAAGTTATTAGCTCCCCCTTCCTAATTGAAACATAATCATAGTGTAGTACATTGTCATATTTAATGGGCTTCATAAAAAGAAGCTGTGGCTCTTGAACAAGGAACAGTCACATACTGAAAATTATATGAGTCAGGAGCACAAGATACTAGATGTTGGCAGGCCTACATCAAGCACAGGCAAACTTTAAGACTGGCTGCTTCCTTTTAAGTAGCTACATTAACAAAAAGTTTGCTGGATTTGCTGTTAACTCACCAATTTCATGAGGGTTGAGAGTGTCCTCGGAACATTTTTACACAGATACTTTACCATGAATTTTGAATGGTTTGTTTAGCTTCCAACTTCACAGTGTGGTGGCTGGGCAGTTCTGATGACTCCCTGAGTGGAAGGTAGCTGTTCTGTGATGAGCCTCCCCTATGCATGTCATACCTGCAGTAAAGCATAATGCTATTATTCCCCTTCAAAGTTACTGAGAACTCTCTAACTACTGTGTCTTGAAACTGAAGTTAGAGAGGGTTATTAACTGTTTGCTGCATCGAACCGTCTGTGGGCACACACTGCTTTCAGAGAAAAGGGGCACGGTTTTCAGTCAGCGAGTAAGTGTGTTTGCTCTTTCTCAGTCTGGATCTTGTATGTGTAATCAGTTCTTAATAATGTTATTCCAGCTAGAGGAGCCCTCAATATTAAAAAAAAACCAACCAAACAAAAAGCCACCACAAAAAAACCCAACCCACAAAACCCATAAAACCAAACAAACTCACAACACAAAGTGAACTTAGAATTGTAGCTTTAGAATTATTATGCAACATTATTGTTTATCCTTGCTTTATTAGATGAGCACAAGGCGATAACTGCCTTTGCCTAGCAAGGGAGAGGTGATCAGTTGACAGGTTTTGGAGAGTTTCTGCCCTTTGCTCTGCCCAGTTTGTAGTCAGAAGTACATGGGAGACATGGGAGTTGCTCCAAGACCATGTCCTCTTCCACCTTGCTTCTTTTATCTGCCACTGTGACTTGTGCTATCTTACTGTTATATGCTGAGCTGTATCGACAGTAGCAGGCAAACCTGAATAACAAATTTTCAGCACAGTCAGAAATGGAGGTTGTCTTATTTTGTCTGAGGGTATGTCTCAGTCGTGTAATACATATCGTGTTACACTTGATGCTTATGAGAAATTTCCTGAACTTGTGATTTTTCTACAGGGACTCTGATACAATTAAGTATGAAACAGAGCACAAAGGTACCCCGTGCTCACGCTGGGAGACATATGCATTGCCAGATAACGAGGGCACTTGTTTACCCAGGATAGGATGGAGGGATGACTCTGGCAGTGATGTTGTTAATGGTCTCAGCTGTCATCTGGGAAGTTGATTTCTGCAGTGAAATAGGTAAATTTGACTGTCTGAACTCTGTTCAGTGTTTGTACTGTGTCTGAAAGAAGAGCTTTCGCCTCTTCATTTATAGAATGGAAACAGTATTTTCTTTCTTACTATCTTCAGGCAAAATACATTCATGAAATGTAATTTTGTAATGGAAAGCACTTGATATATTAGCTGAGTATAACTTTGTATGTAGTCTGGTCAATAAAAGGAAAATTTTTTCCCCTTGATTGGATAGTTTGCCAAGCTGACAAAATGCAGGTGGAGTAGAGGAGAAATCTAAAGAAGCTTTCACAAAATAGGATATTTAGACATGACAGTCTGTGACGTTAAGCCTTAGGGGAATTTTATTTTTGAACAAGTAAGTAGAATTGCATAGTACTCTATAGCAGAATAGATCAGAGACCTGTTGTTGTGAATTTTTAATTTTTTGAAATTAGCAAGAGCTCCTGTATTTCTGTCGAATAAACCCCAGGTCGCAATGTGGGTATGTGCAGGTTTTATACATGTCAGCTCAACTGCATATGCAACTTGCAGGTGAGTATCTCAAATTAAGCAATTCCAGCATGTTCTGTATGATGCAATTTACTGCCTCAGTTCTGTTCAGTCTGGTTATGGCAAGATATAGAAATGATAAAACTTTTTTCTTTACTGCCTTCAGGAAAAATCTAGATGGTTTTGGGAGTCTCGGTATTGATAACTTGACTACGAGGCATACACCATATATATTATTTTGTTGTTGCTTATCAAATAATGATAAGAATAATATAGCACAATAATATAATATATCATAATAATGATAATGGAAAGTTGGGGCAGTTGGTATGGTTCATGTGAACTGGCTGTTGAAATTCCACAGCTGCTTGCTTTGATCCCCGATGCCATTGATCCCTTTGCTGGAAACTCTGCTACCTGATGTGCAGCTGTTGTTACCATGAGCAAGGTGCTTCCTACCTCTTTGTCCACGCTCATGCCATGGGCACCTTTTACTGCTTCCACACCTTTACTGTTCTCCTGTATTAGGAAAGGGAGATTGAGAGGGTGTGGCAGGTGAGAGTGGGAGCTTCATGTCATCGAAACTGCGGGAAAAACAAAAACTCTCCAGCAACATTTTTTAGTGTTACAGAATTAAGGCATTACTTTATTCTGGCCAGGATGTCGTTCTGGCCAGGATGGGCAACAGAAATAATTTCATCCACACATTGCCTGGGTTGTGCAGAGAAAATCCTTCCATCACAGATGGATTTTTCACTTCACTAGATTTTTCACATACTTATACAGACAAAACCAGATCAATTAATTGGTTCAATGTTCTTCGGTCCCAAGTTACACAGTTCTCAGTATTTGGTTTCCTATTGGTTATTGATCCCTTCATCTTCGTTGTTAATCAGATCCTCATTCTTCATTCTCTTACAATCTTTTCCCAGACAAGGTGTCTCTGACACACCAGGAAGGACTTTCGGGCATTGAAGTTCCTTAATGATCGCTTATCTCTTGTGCATCCCCTGGCAGCTCCCAGTCCATTGACATGTTAAGCTCATCAGACGTTGCCCAGGGAACAGAGTTTTTTGAAAAGAAGCTTCCATTCCGTTCCCCCTGGGTGAAGACGAACAAAACCCCTGACTAAAGTTGGTGAAAAAATTTTGGTTCTATCATTTCCAACATTCAGACAAAGTTTATTAGAGAAACCCCGCTGTTGAGCCATGAGGTGCAGAAAGGACTTTCTTGCTTTCAAAACACCTTTTTAGAGAGGAGTCTAGGTGCGGCTGAATTCAATCTTAGCCTCAGACTGTCAATGGTTTAAATAACTTTGTTTTGCAGTATTAAAGATAGCAAATCAGATACA
Source organism: Corvus brachyrhynchos (assembly GCF_000691975.1). Classification (NCBI taxonomy): domain Eukaryota; kingdom Metazoa; phylum Chordata; class Aves; order Passeriformes; family Corvidae; genus Corvus; species Corvus brachyrhynchos. Next base: position 1,613,260 of record NW_008238831.1, on the reverse strand, counting down.
TTTATATCAAATGAATTATTTATTATGACAAATGATTAGACAAAAGATCTTCATCAGAATTATTTACTACATAGTTTAAAATCTAAAACTACTTGCTGTATATAGTGTACTGCACTATATTAAAACAATTATGTGTGGTTTATGCATGGAAAGGCGAAGAAATAAGACGTCCTTTCATTTCCCTGGGTTTGGGTTGCAGAAAATGGAGTGTTAAGTTTCCCCCACGCTGCTGGGGATAGCCTATATCACTGCTCTCCACAGGCAGGTCTAGTTTGATGCCACTTGCTGTGGTGGCAAAGAAAGAACAGACTGGACACCAGACACCAAGAAACATTGATGCCCATTTGCTGTTTTTGCAGACCTAGTATTTTGTGGGACCTTTTTGGTTTACTAACCCACACCAGCAGTCTGAAGCATTCTTTTCAGCTACTTCACTGCTTGTTTCTCATACTGTAGAGTTCAACAGTTCGGGAATTAGCATTTGTGTCTGTAACAGTGGTCCATTGATCCGAATCCTCTCAACACATAATGCTGAGTCCACCCTTTCAATGCTTTTGACTTCTCAGATTGTCAGAGAGAAGAGTCTTTTGATTCCCTCACAGATCTGCTGCTGCAGTTCCTAGATGTGTTTTGACTCTTAATAAAGAGTTGTCAAGGATTAAAAGTGGCTCTGAGCATTTTTTCCCTATCAGTTTTCAGCTGAGAAGTTCAAGTCTGGTAGGATACATACCATACCTCTTCCATGCTCTACATTGTGTTCAAAATGTAATATGGGAAATGTAGATTAATTTGTCATTTAGCTGTCAGCTATGTATGGTGCTCTAGGGCCAGTGGACATTCAGCTTCTAATTGCAGCTTGTTTTGTTGTTCAGCTCAATTGTTTCTGCTGTTTTCAATAAAGCAAGTCTGCTGAAAACAAATTGTATCCTCATTAGGACTAATTGATAGTTGTCTTCTTTTAAAATAACTTCATGTGAGGCTTTGTGTAGAGCAATAAACTGAAATTTTATTCAGCTGCAGACTTCGTGTCAAACTTGTTGCAAAGAGAGACAGATGCCATATAGAAATAGTTCTGCAAACCCTAGCACTTTCTTTGTGTTTTATGCTTTTCCAAATGTTACTTTTGTTCTTTATTCAGACTAGCAAAACTTGTGAAGTCTGTCAGGTTGGATCCTGCTGCCCTGGAAATCAGGGGAAGTAGGAGCTGAAAACAATTATGTCTTAGTACTGGTTCTTATAACCTATTTCCCGAGGAAATCCTGTTCCAGGATTCCTTTGGCGATAAGACTTATGATAACATTTATCTATCTGTACAGCTTGCTGAAATGTTATCTTGTTGAAAGCCATGAAAATAGCTTTAGTTGAGAGCAGAGACAGTGGGGGATCAGTTAGCTTTGCTCTGTTATTTCAGGTCACACAAGACTTTCAGCTTTTCATCACCAGTGCTTTCTTTAAAGTTTAGTTAAAGCCTGTAAGACAAAAATAGATTGTGATTCAAATATGGTACTGGCAGTTCCCATCTTCTAACAGTCAAGGCACAGTAGTTGGAGGAGGCCTGTATGAGTGAGACTGGAAGGGACACAGCTGTCAAGTGATGCTGCGTGTTTGCAGTTCAGGCAGTCTGGCAGTGGCAAGTCTTCCTGAGGAACACTGTAGTTCCCACAGCTTCCCCAGCTGCAGGTCATTTGTTGCCCTTTGTCTCATCTCCACGTCATTCCCTGGGGCAGCAGCAAGGATGCAGATCCCACAGTCAGTTCTATTGGCTGCTGTTTTGAGAGCAGTGGGAGATGCTACCCTTTGCACAAAGCAGTTCTCTCCTGTTTGTAAAACAATAGTACTGGTTTGCCTTCATTCAGAATTTTTTCTCTTGATCCAAAGTTTTATCTAATTTCAGATCAAATTAGACCTACCCACTCTATCAGGAAGTGTACTCAGTGCATAGGACTAAGAGGGCTTTTTTTTTGTTTGTTTGCATCTGGACTAATATATTTGTTTATCCATTCTTGTTAAGTATCCGCTGTGGACCCAGCACTCAAAGTCGCAGGGCAGGATGTAGAACTTCCAGGGGAATTTGATCGTGTCCTGGTGGTTGTTTTTCATCTGATCTTCTTAGATCATATATCTGAATAAAACAGAAATAACAGCAGTGAGAAATTTTGTTTGCTGTGTCCTTTTTCCTGGCACCAAATAACACATTCATCTGCACACAGGTCCTTGGAAAGCCTTAACAGTGCAGGAGTAAGATACTGCCAGCTGCTTTGTTCTTCCTGATGTTGCTTTCAGTGGGTGATGTAAAAGGACTCTTTCTGAGCATGAAGACAGCTTGGCAATGGGGGCAGACGAGATGCCCAGATGAGCAGTCCTGCTCTTCAGAAACTGGAAAGTAGCTGTGTTCAGTTTTCTCTTTGTGCTTCCCAGAGACTAAGGGAATTGGGATTAAGTGTGGATTTCAGAGTGCTGTCTGACATGGGGTGTCCATGTTTCATCTGCATCTAGCAAGGACTGCCTCCTAAGGGAAAGTTAAGCAAGGCAGGCATGGTTTATTTGCAGTGCTGATATAATCTGTACATAGATCAGTCAAGGGTATAATTCATGTCTTAAAAATGCATGCAGAATTTTGTGTGCCCTTGGAAAGAGGAGGAAATCCTGAAGACAATTCTGCATGGAATCCTTGCCATGGACAGGCACAATGCCCTGTGGCTTTGTCCATGTGGGCAGCCACACAGTCATCACTTAGAATCTGTACCTTTACAGAGAGGAAAACAAGAACAGGTTTTGGTCTTGTGGCTTCTTCTTCTTTTAATTCCTGAAGCAAGCGGGTATTCGATTCTGAAGTTGATAGTTTGCAGCTCAAGAGAAAGCATGGTTTGTAAAACTAATGACTCAAGGGAAAAGTACAAGGGAACTGTCAGTTTAAGGAGTGGGTAGAATGAAGAAAAAAGGCAAAGTCAAGCTTCTCCCTCTTATTCTGGTATCTTTTCTTACTGAAGTGTCTGTTCCAAACATTGCTGACGGGTGCTTAAGCCAAATTTCCAACCTCCCTGTGTCTTATTTACTGTTTCTCAGAAACACATGAATCACCCTGAATGAGAGAAAAGGATATTGCACCGAGCTTGTGGGTAACCAAAACTACTGAGCTGGTATGGAGAAACAGGATTTAGGCAAACAAAATTATTTCTGTGATTGTTCCTCACTGTGCTAGTTCCAGGATGTGCTTCTGGTTTTGGTCCCAACTCCACAGTGACTTTGGAGATGCCATGATTAGGGCTATGAAAAGGCTTTTTCATTTTCACAGCTGTACCTAGGATTGTCAAATGGGGAATAATCTTTAGATTGGAGTAAACATGTAATTTTTGTATTTTAGCTGCCAAATATAATGCTGGAAAGAAATCTCTTCTTTTAAAAGGAAATATCCCTTTGTTTCAGCATAAAGGTTCTTAACTGTAGACTTGTATAGAACAAATGATAGAAATAAAGTGAACCTTTTGGAAAGGGTGATTGCCAAATATTTCAGGGATTTGACAGCATACATTTAGGGGGTGGAAAGATCCAAGTGCAGTGAGAGATACTTCTGAGTGTCCTCTCATACCTTTTAGAAAAGCCAAGAGCCAAAGTTTGTTAAACAGGCAGGTGGGAGACTGTGTTCTCTGCATGTCCTTAGTTACTGAATGTGCTTTTGTATGAAGAAATCAGTCTTTGTCAAAACAGGGACTGGGACTCAGGAATTTCTTTTCCCAGGCTGGTGCTGTGAATGCAGGTATTGGTGCAAAATAGAGCTGAGTCAGGGTGAGGTACCTCCAACATCTTGACATGTCTCTTCAGGTTGTTACTAATGCTCAGTGGGCTGTTCCAGCTAGAACTTTGTTCTGAATTCGACTTAAATGTGATGTTAGAAAACTGAAGTTATATTTTGTGGAGAAGCCAGTAGTTCCAGGAGAAAAATTTCTTGGATGTGACATTGCCGACTGTGGGAAAATGACTGGGGACTCTGTGGACATGTAACTGGGAATACAATTTGAGAAAACTGAGGAGTTACATTAGCATCTTAGCAGGAGTTATAACAGTACAGAAATTACAGGGTAAATCACATTTGCTGCTCCCTGGATGGAATGCAGTTGGCATGACTTGAAACCTAATCCAGGATGATTCCCCATCCACACACTACTGCTGAGGGGGATGAAATGTGGGGTGGGGCAGAGCAGAGACACCGTGGCCAGGCTCCGGGAGAACCCTTGCAGGGAAGGGAACTCGATGGTACTTTGCAGCTGATAAACCTAATACCAGGGAAGATAAGGGAAGATATCCTACTGCTGAGCCAGCTACTGTGGTGAAATCCCTCTCCTTAGATGAACTTGCTTCATTAAAGCCTAATAATAATATTAATGCACCCCTCCATCCCGAAGTTCCCTGCCCCCGAGGTACAGTCACCCCTCACTGGGCATGTGCTCTGTGTTCTTTCTGACTGTATGTGTAAAAGCAAGAGAGTTTTCCACCCATCAGTAACAAAGGTGTGTCTGTCTCGCTCGAGTCACTCAAGCTCCATCTAAACACAAAGAAATAATATAAAAATCAGATGAGAATGGGGGAAAAGTTAGGGAAGACTCCATCATAACTGCTGGGATCAGTCAAGGGGCTGAACCCGTCTTCTCCCGCACTGGGATGCCTGTTGGGTAAGAATCATACTTTATGCTTGCTGAACATTTTATTTGGAATTAGAGCTTGCCTGTATATTCCTTCAAGCATATTTTTGCAGTCAGACACTATCACTGACAATTTTCAAACCTTAACCTGTCACAATTTTATATTAATAATGAGCATTATTCTGTAAACTGTCAGTGTGAATTCTTCCCAGGCGCTGGCAGTCACTGGCAGTGGGGAACACACTCCAAAAAAGAGGAAAACCTGCTGAGGGCTCTACCTTCTGCCGTTGGTGTTTCCCTGACTATGTCAGTCGAACACTCCCCGATCCAGCATGACAGCTCAGTGAAGGGTTCCCCTAAGGGAACAAGGGTCGGGCACAAGGGTCTCAACTTTCCTGGGGCACTGACAGACAAACACCGTGGGCTGAGTAAAACTCCCCACATTAAGGGTCAAAGAAGCCTCCCATTTTAACGTGATGCTGACCAAGTTATTACTGCTACAATTACACAGAATGAGACAAGAAGTGTCACTTCAACTCTAGTATCTCTGTTGGGAAACAAATTTCCTGACATCTGCAACTGCGACATGAATGCAAGAGCTCTCAAACTAGCAAATCTGGAATCTGTACATTCCTAAAGTGACATCTGTTTTCAGGATACGGTAAGCAAAAGTACTAGGCAGCTCCCTGTTAGCATATTCTGTCCGGTAAATATTTGAAGAGTATTTTACCCAGCAGGCAGAAGCTGAACAGAGCAATTGTTTGCTCTGCTGTTTTATTTCTTCACAGTCTGTGTAGAAATTTGCTTCAGTTTGAACTTTTTTTTCCCCTTTGTTTTAAACACACTTTCAGAAAAACATGAATGAGTGATGTAAATAGAAAACTCATGAAACAGCTGGTTTCTACATTGGGGCCCTTTTTGTAGTGTGGTATTTAAATGCTGCCAAACTTGGGCAGGAAGGCAAGCCGTTGAAGAAGCAGCAGCACTGGCAGAAGTGACGTATGCAGTGTGCACAGCCTGCACAATAAGGCTGCCCAAGGGGGTTTGCTCAGCTGTAAAACAGAGCCACAGCTTTTGGGTGCCATCTACGTATTTCACCAAGAAGAGTGTCAACCTTACTGCTCCTTAGGGTCTGGGTGACCGTTGCCTCTCTCAGCCTGTGTCCTGGGTGTCTGCACCTGGGAGCCCCGTGACAGCTCAAGGCATTTGGCCTCCTTCCCACAGCTGGATGCTGCAAGCACTACTGTGCTGCTGCTGAAACACCAGTGTTAAACCAATAGGCTTATGTCTTCTGTTGTGACAGCAGATGCTTTAACCACTGATTTAACTAGTCACGTTATATACTCATTCACCTTGTGCTTTACAATATCTTCATATTTATGGAAAGCAGACAAGAAGCTAAAATAATTTTAAAACTTTACTTGTGATGTCTCTGTACAGCTGGAATATAAACCTGGTAAGCTTGGTGCAGTTGAATTCCCCGTAGGCTCCATCACAGTGTGAAACTCAGTTCCTTGAGTGACAGACTTCTCTTGGTTTTGTCATTTTTGCCTCTCATGTTTGGGCTGGATGGTATCTAACTTGAAAGTTAGGTTTTTATTGTGTCTGGAGTGTTCCTATCCTTGTGCTTTGTGGATTTTCTGATTCATGATGGGGCCAAGCCTTGCCCTGTGTGGGAGCATTAATGTGGCACCTCACCTCTACCTACTTGTCTGTTTTCTTGATTTTGTACGGAGATTTTGTTTGGGGATCATTTCTCCTCTGTCAAATTCAGTTGAAACTGGCCAAGTTAGGCAAGAGATCTGGGATGTGTTTCTGCAATTGCATAAAGCTTTTTCCTTAAGAAGTAATGCCAAAACACTCTGAAGCTGTGCTTTTCTTTCCAAGCTGCTCTAAGTAGCATTTACTACAGGCTTAAGTTAAATTATCACTTTCAAGCATTAGCAGCCACATTGCTTACATAGTGATGGCTTTCCCAGCTGCAGGGAGAACAGAAACGTAATGATCCAAAGAGGATGGCTGTGCAGGAACGGTGGCTCAGCCCCCTGAGCCGCCATCATCGGGGGGAGAGCCCTTGGAACTGGAGCTGGGCTTGCTTGACTGGCTTGGCCTTGCCCTCGTGCTCTTGTTGAAGTAGTTTGATTAACCAGTGCCGAAAGAGTGAAGGTCCCAGCAAGCCTTAAAAAGACCACGTTTCCTGGAGCAGTCTTGCCTGAACTTTTGAATACAGTGCCTGCTTTGGAAGTTGGCAGAGACCACTTTTACTCTTGGTTTGGCTGTGGAAATTCTCCCAGTTTATCCTAAGCTCGTGCCTTGATTTCCTGTAAGGATCAGCTCACCTCACCATCTTGAGAGGAACAGTTTTTAACAGCAAGTGGTATCTATAGGTTCTAATAGCAAGTAGACCAGAGATCTAGACCATAGGGATTTGGGGATTTTAAGCCTTTTGTCACTGTTTCTTAGGAATTGCACCCTGTTCTAGCAAGGACAGAATTTTCAGGAATTTGAGATAAATGGGGTTTCACCTAATCCAAAGTATTCACCCTATTTCTTATGGAGAGTGCTTGCAAGATACTCGCTGGTTGCTGTTCGCCCACTGTATTTGCATCACAGGAGCTTTTAGGCCTGAAGCTGCTGTTCTAACAGCCTCTCTGGAGAGGACAAGAGCTCTCTGGAGACAGGAACGTAGCAAAGTGTTGGAGCGATACTAACAATAGTGTGGAAGTACTTTCCATGTTCTTAAAATAGCTACACCTCAAGAGTTTACATTTCTGAGTAGGTAGTGATTTTTTCTTTGGTTGGATTTTTTTTCTTCTTGCGAATTATTGTGGAGTTGTGTCTTTTAACACATCTGCTAAAGAAAATCACTGTACTTCTGAAGAGATGATATCTTAATGACTGCGAGCTGTTGCCAAGTGCAGTCTATAAGAAAAGTGTTCTGTTATAATGAATGGATTTTATATTTAATAGAGCCTTGAGGAAATTCTCCTCAGTTTGTATAATTCTAAAACTTATGTATTGGTGCAGAAAAAAAGTGGTAATTATTACTCTGCTAAAATAGTGTATCTTTTCAGCCACACAAGGTGATTTCAATATTTGTGTGGCGATGGCATTTGGTTCTGGCTGGAAACCCTTCTTCCAGCAAAGGGAAGTAGCTGAGACTCTGGCTGTGCTTTTGGAAGTAAGAGGGGCTTTATTTTGTAAGCTACCATTATTTTTATTTACTTATTTTAACTAATCGGCATGGCAATCTATGGAGAGGACTAGAACTAGTAAATAAAATAAACAAAAAATTCACACTTTCTACATTCTGTTTGGCTTGACTCTGATGTTACTTGCACTTGATGTCCATATACCTACTCTGGGCTTGGGCAAAATCACAACTGTAGTGAGTCAAGATTATAGTTGAGAAGGCACTTCACATATCCCAGCTTCTCACTGCTTGATCTGCGCACAGCTAAAACGACTTTCCTAAAGGTTGTTTTATCAACAGCTGACTTCACAAGAAGCCGTACTTTCTCCTTGGACTAAGACTGGATAGGAAAAAAGTCATGTTTTCAGAGGCTGAAAGAGTTTAATGCTTCATGCTCAGAGAGTCAGTGAAGCTCCTGGTCAGTAACGCCAGGGTTAGTATCAGCACACTGTGACCTCTTGGTTGCTAAACAGTATAATTCCCTTTTCACATACCTCAGGAAGGCCTTGGCGGGTGCATGCAACACTGTGCTCGTTTAGGGTGATGGTAGACTGTCAGTCTAAGACCAGGCAGGTTTTGCTGGCCTCGGCCATTGGACAGACGGCAGGCAGGATTTTACCACACCACC
>NW_008238831.1:1600269-1604698 GCF_000691975.1 Corvus brachyrhynchos | reverse complement strand
CCATCATGCAATTAGTTGTGTGGAACAGTGATGGCACAGGCCTTGCCTTTCATGCTTCAGAGCAATGTGTGACTTGAGAATTGTAGGTGAGCCATTCCCAATTCTTAGGCTGGTCTGGCTGAGTCAGGGAAGGTTCACCCTGAGGATGAATGCTGGGCAATCTCCTATGTGGGTGAGCCTGATTCCTCACGGGGGGCTGTCTCAGAGATGTCAGAGGCAGGTTGAGTTGTGCCATCTTTTTTCTCACATCAGTGGTCTCTTGGAGTACATGGGTTCTCAAAAGCTTTAACATCCTGAGGGATGCAAAAACTCATTCTTCAGTGACTGATACGTAGACATGGGAGTGTGGAAAGCATGTTTATCAGTAGAAATGTTCATCTGCTATGGCCTAATAATGCAGCAACTAATCTGCTCTGATTTGGCTACCCAGTGACTGACCTGGACTACCCTTGCTCAGAGGATGGGCAGTGCAAAGTCAGCTGTGCATGTGGCTTAATTGATACATCCCCTCTTTTTTTAAAGTAACATCTCCTTTGTCAATGTTCGCAGCATAGAAACTGCTCTTCTATCCCAGAGGATTACGGTTACCCCCATATCTCTGCATATCTCTGCTCTTTCAGTTGTATGTCGATCAGAGTGCATAGATCCAAATGATAGTTTGCAGCAGCGGTGTTGAAGAGCTGCTTCTTCATCTGCTCTGGGAGTAGAGCACAGCAGTAGAAAGGCTTGTACCTTTCTGCTGCATGTAGGGATCATGGGAGGTATGCGTGACCCAGAGCAGCACTTGGGCCTAGAGCAGCCCCATGCCATTTGTACTGGCATGAAGATCCAAATTTTGTGTATGTCCCTACATATTGGGGACCTTCTCCTGATCAACCTCGTCAACCCAAGTATTCAGTGAGGAATATATGGTGTTGTCAGCAAGAAACACATTTTCCTTACTATGCTCAAGGCTCTTAAACAGGTCATTTAGACACTTCTGCTTGTAGTTGCAGTAGCTTCTGGAATGGTGCTGTACTTAATGCCTTTTTAAATGTTTTATAAGAAGGCAGCATTAGGGCACAGCGAGGCACCTAGATTGTTGCAGGGAATAGAGGCATAAAAATAAGAAAGTGCTATCATTATGATGACAGCAGCAGCAGCAGCAGTTGCTGCCAGCCATTATTAGCTGGCAAACTTAATTTTGGAAACAAATTGTCCCATACTCTGGGCTAGGGCAGTAGGTTGTGTTTTCATTATGTATGCACTATATACAGTATAGTAAAACCTGATGGTAGACAACTTGTTTTGTGGCCACGTGGAATGTTACTGCATAATTTTAAGGGAGAAGCTGAAGTTTTGTCAGCTTTATTTGAACTTGTTCAATTAAGACTGAATGTGTCTTCCCTTACACATAGGCTGTTACATTTATCACTGCCTACAGAGGAGAGGGGATGTGCTTGTCCTCTCCTGGAAGGACTGGAGCTCTCTTTTTGTCCTGTCCTCCTGCGAAGCAGAAATGCCTTAGACTTGGCCATGCCAGCAAGGAAGCTCCCTGCTTGCCTGATGGTGATGGTGGCAGGATGCTGTTGGTTTCTGGGTGCCGGCACACATGTCCAGCCTGCCATTCACCACCCCTGCCAAGTCCTCCTCAGCAGGGCTGTTCTCTGTGTATCCATGACCCAGCCTGGATTGATACCTGGGATTGTCCTGAACAGGTGAAAATAAATGAAGAGGAAAGCTAGTTAAAAAAAAGTAAATCTTTCTACCCTGCTATGCAAGGTCTTTTTGAAACTCTCTTTTTATGTAGAAATGTAGTGGTGGAAATCTGAGACTTCACTATCTCTGTCCTGGCTTTACTTTAGTGCCCTTACTCTTGCATCATCTGTTGAAGTTTGAACCCAAATGTCTTTTTATTTGAAAATCTGTTAGGAAGATGCTCTCAATCACAGATAGTTAGCAAGTTAATCACCATGGTCCTTTTTCATTCTGATACCTGCCAGGAGTGTGATGAGTTCATACTATGAATAGGTGAAAGAACAAGGAGTGTTGGTGATAGGATTTCTTCTTAGCTAGAAGGTGCTTCCTTAAGTTCCCTGCTGCTATACAGAGCTGCGTGAGTTGGCAAAGGCAGGCACCCAGGACAACCACAAACTTGGAGCTAGAATGCAAAGAGTAAATTTATTTCCATTACCTTGCTAACTGGGGTGTCCCCGAAGCAACGTGTGGGCAGAGGCACACAGGTGTAGACGCAGGCACTGTTAAACACAAAACCTGTAGTGGTATAAACCTGGGCTGGCTTCATTGAATCCAGACCACTGATCCACTGATCGTATTGGAAGCTTGGAAGGCAAAGTTTTTAAAACACTGAATGTTTGCAACAGCACTGATTTTTGTATCTTGTTTGTTTGTTTGCTTTCCTTTTTTTTTCTTTTTTCCTCCCTCTCTTGAGGGATGCAAACTGAAGACCTTTTACAGTCCTCAATCAAACTATAGACTTCTGTTGCTGGTTTTGCCTGCTATTTTAATTAACCTGCTCTCCTCAAAGAGCTGACAGATGGCATTGCAAAATCTCTCTCGATGATTTTTCATCAGTCTCGGGAAGATGGAGAGATCCCAGCTGACTGGAAGCTGGTGAACATCATCCCAATTTTCAAGAAGGGAAACAAGAAGGACCTTGGAAATAGCAGGCCTGTCAGTCTCACTTCAGTGCCCGGTAAAGCTATGGAGAAGATTATTCTGAGAGGTGTTGAAAAACACCTGAAAGACAGTGTGGTCATTGGTCATGGCCAGCACAGCTTCATGAGGGGAAAGTCCTACTTGTCAAACCTGATTTCCTTTTATGACAAGGTAGCCCACCTGGTTGATCAAGGGAAGCCAGTTGATGTAATATTTTTGGATTTCAGTAAAGCTTTCGATACTCTCTCACAGTTTCCTTCTGGACAAAGTGTCCAGCATTCAGCTGGATAAACGCATCATGGGATGGGTGAGCAGTTGGCTCACAGGTAAGGCACAAAGGGTAACAGTGACTGGGGTGACATCAGACCTGTCACTAATGGGGTTCTGCAGGACTCCATCCTCGGCCCTATGCTCTTCAACGTCTTCATAAATGGCTTGGATGCAGGACTGGAAGGGATACTGAGCAAGCTCACAGATGACACAAAACTGGGAGAAGCTGTTGACTCTCTCCAAGACAGGGAGGTCCTGCAGAGACACCTTGACAAATCAGAGGGCTGAGCCATCACCAACCATGTAAAGTTCAGCAAGGGAGAATGCTGGATTCTGCACCTGGGATGGGGCAACCCTGGATCTACAGACTGACTGGAGAATGAGATGATGGAAAGCAGTGCCATGGAAAGGGTCCTGGAGGCTCTGGTCGATGGGCAGCTGAACATGAGTCAGCAGTGCCGTGGAGCCAGGAGGGACGTCCCTGTCCTTCAGGGCACCAGGGCCAGCATCGCCAGCCGGGCTGGGGAGGGAACTGTCCCCCTCTGCTCTGCACTGGGTCAGCCTCACCTCAAGTACGGTGTGCAGGTTTGGTCACCACAATATAAAAAAATTATTAAGCTATTAGTGTCCAAATGAGGGCAACAAGGATGGGGATGCACTTTGAGGAGAAGCCATACGAGGAGCAGCTGAGGGCCCTTGGTCTGTTCATCTGGAGAAGAGGAGACTGAGGGGAGACTCACCACAATTACAAATTCCTTGTGAGGGGAAGTGGAGGGGCAGGCACTGATCTCTCCTCTGTGGTGACCAGTGACAGGACCCAAGGGAATGGCCCGAAGTTGTGTCAGGGGAGGTTTAGGTTGGATATTAGGAAAGGGCCTTTCACCCATAAAGTGATTGGGCACTGGAACAGGCTCTCCAGGGCAGTGGTCACAGCACCAAACCTGACAGACTTCAAGAAGCTCTCAGGCACAGGATGTGGCTCCTGGGGATGGTTCTGTGCAGAGCCAGGAGTTGGACTTGACGATCTTTGTGGGTCTCTTCCAACTCAGCATATTCTGTGATTCTGTGAATGGAACGACTGAGTACACAAGCAAAAGGCAAGGTCTGCATTGGCGGCGATGTCACAGCATTTGCCAGTTCTGTTAGCCTCAAAGCTGAGGAGTCCAGAGCAAAGGAATCTGCCAGGATGAGGCCTGGGGGAAGTTTGTTTTGCGGTGAGCAGCACAGGTGGCATTGCTGCTGATTTAGGGGATCTCTAAACAGAGACACAGGGTCTAGTTCAGAAAGGAGACGTTTATTCTGTGCAGGGTGCAAGGTAAAAGCTTTCCACAAATCAAGCACACCAATTCTGAAAACTTTACACTACACATAGATTTTAGCAAGCAAATCACTGTTCATTGGCTACAAGTTACCTAGTTTACCTAGTTCTCTTATTAATTAGTATTCTACTTCTTTTGGTTAATAATTCTCATGCTTCTTACCTAATTAGTCCACATGTTCA
>NW_008238831.1:1561275-1599927 GCF_000691975.1 Corvus brachyrhynchos | reverse complement strand
TATTATTGAGTCAGTGGGTTTCTTGAGCCAGTGGTTGCAATCTTCCACGGCTGGACTCAAGAGGCTGTGAACTGGTACCAATCCATTGCATCACAAAGGGCACAGGAACACCAGTGGGAAGAGACAGCCGGGTGACAAGAGACGCAGCAAAGACAATGTCACAACAGGAAGACCCCAGACTGTGCAATAAAATTTCATGTGGTCCTTTGTTCAGGGTCAAGCTATGAGGTCTGTTTCATGGATAAGGCAAGACCCTATTTGACAACTCCATTCTCACTCTCTGTAGCTCTCTGTGTGAATTGTTAACTATTTCTGACTCTTGAGATGTCAGCATCAGCATAGCTGCCTTTTTGCTGCCGATAGCAGGCCCTGCCAGTAGTTGATCAAATCCTGCCAGCTCGTGTCACGCAGAACAACATTAGAGCAGGGGCTGCTGCGGCTCCACACTCCTGCAGCCGGGCGCTGATGTTCATATTGCAAACCAAGAGCACACTCCAGTGGAGCTGGGCTGTACTGTCCAAGCTGTGGCTGCCCTGGTGCACTGCCATCTGCCGAAAGTCTTGCTTGGTTTTGGTGCCTTTTTGGGTGTTTTTTACTATGTCTCTCAAGCAGTACGTAACTCTTCCAAAAAAAATTTAGTTCCTTCTGTTCATTGGCACTTTTTTTTGGTCTAAATTGGTAGAGTTGCACATATTCCTGTTCCTTTTGTTGTTTACGGTATAAATAGAAAAGAAGAGATAGGGCCATGAGAGAGGATATTTCCTCCAAATGGAGGCCATTACTCTATTTTTTTTCTACCGTTGAGCACAATCAGAGTTCCTGTATTTCCATTTGGTCTTGCACATCTAGTTTCTTACGTTTTATTTTTGTATGTTGATAAAATAACAGGCATGAGACTGCTATGCTATTCCCATCTTTAACCTAATGGGAGATTTGGGGCCTCTTAATCTCTTCCAGAGCAGAAATACTAGAAAAGGGTTACAGGCCTTTGTATAAACATGAGGTCTCCTGTGTGATACTGCTATTTGGATAAGTGACTTAAGCTAATGAAGAGTCTGGTCTTGATATCCACTAATCCAAAGGGTTAAATAAGTTTTGTAAGCTACTATAGCAGGAAATAAATATTTCCAGCATTGAAATAAATGGAGTTTAGTCCAGTTAGTTTAGTCCTTAGTAATCTGCAAAAATTATAGCAAGGGTTGTAAGTGGAACACACAGAATAATAAAATGTGAGTATAAAAGAGTAAAAAAGATACTCTTCTGGTTTAGGTGAAATCTGAATGTGCTAAGGACTTGTCTGTGAGATGGGAATTTTGCCCTGTCTTCTCCCTGAATCTGTAGTTTGGCTTTTGGAAGTCTTCTGTTACCTCTGCGCACAGTCACAGTTTTTATTCATACATGGTCTTTTTCTCCAGCATGAAAACAGTTGCCTGTGTCATTCTGTGCCAAGGTACATACTTGTTATATTGTTGGGCTAAAAATGTTGTGTTCAGTGGCTCTGAATGAGGTTAAGCTTCCATGCAAGGTGCTGCCTGTCAAACTGCCAGTTTTCGTTTCAGTGAGAAGCCCAATAAGGACTGTTTAAATCAAGCTCTCTGCAGTGTACAACCACTTAAATAAATGTTTCATGTTGTCTGTGTGATGCTTTTAAAATATAGCAGGCGACTTTGTAACCACTACACAGGAAATAAATAATTGATGGCATTTATGGCAATCAAAGTGTAATTTCTGCTTGCATTTTCATGATGGAACATTCCGTAACAACAATTTATTTCCCAAATTTGTGCATAGAAAAGATCTCTGTAGCACTGTGGGGGGAGAAATTCTAGTGTTAAGAATTTGTTTGTGTGAAGTTCATTCCCAGAAATGGATGCTTGTGAATACTTAATGCATCAGTGTGAATGATTACGGAGGCTGCATGTGGATGTTGAGTGTTTATTTGTCCAGGCACTCTTTGCTTCTGTTCTGTGTTTGTTGTTTGGTAGTAGCATACATTACTGACACAAATTAACTAATAGTAGTCATGGATTTAAAAAGTATTTTTATGTTCAGACCGTTTGCCATGTTGCAGCATCTGCATTAGTGTTATCTTAGTGAACTAGCAAACTGCCCTCATAGGAAAGGAATGATCAGACATGAATGAGAATACATTTCACTGTAACTGATGATACGGGTTTGGAGGCTGCATAGGTTCTACTTGTATGTGATCAAAGTTTAATTTGACCAGGAGACAGCCTAACAACTGTACCAGGCTGTCTATTGTACCATCAGTAGCTACTGATGCTGTAACACTCGTGCCACATGGCAGTGGCACAGCCCGGTGGGACCAGCCTCAGTAGGTCTTCTTGCTGCCAGAGGCATGCCGCTGACTCCAGGATCTTTTTGGTTCCTTATGTCAATGGTCTGTGGTGCTTCAAAATGTATGAACACAAAGTAATGTGCAGATTTTCCAATGTGCTAGTGTTCTTGCTCTAATTTTCTTTGAAAAGATATAAAGGGAATACTTTCTTGATTCTTGATAAAGCCATGAAATCATTCCTTCTTCATCTGAAGAGAAATCCACAGTGCTGAAGCACACATAACATTTTTTTTTGTTTGTTTGAAGGGCCTCGTTCAAAAGCTTGCAGTCCTTAACCATATATTTGTGCTGATCAGTGGACTGGAGAGGACTGTGAAGCTGTATCTATGCCTTCACGACAAAATCCAAAAGGTTTCCTTGCATTTTGACTTTTGACATTGTTATTCCTAGGAAACTCAGTACCAAGCTCACTGCTCCTGTGCAGCGTAAGCAGAGGGATAACTTAGCATTTAGATTCCAGCTTGTCTCTAGTAAGTAAGCAATTCTGTGCCTTGAAATGAGAAGGTACCAAGGAAATGATGGAAAAGAGAGGCTGGGTGGGATGACAGGCAAACCTTTTGCAGAGAACAGTGCCTGGTGGGTTACAGGAGAAATAGCTTCTCTCTTTTCACTGCCCTCATTCCACAAGCCCTGAGCTACATGCAAGGGAGAGGTGTTAGACTCAGCCTCTTTCTGTAATGAAACAGCAGAAAGTAACAGCTCTAGCTCAAGTCGATACGAACTACAAAGCTGCTGGGGGCTTTGGGAGGAAATAGGTTTATCTGAAACTTTTGGAACTCTAATCCCCCAGTAACTGCTTTTCCATGTCCTGTTGAGGGACAGAGGGAGCTCAGCCAACAAGAGGCATTTCCAAAAATCCCATTTGTGCATATCTCCCACTGCTGTGGAAAAACTTCAGCAATGCTATCAAGGGCATTTCATATTGCTCTACTCATCCAAAAACTGCAGGTGTGTCCATCCTCAGCTCTTATTCCCCAACTCTTTGGAGGTTGTACTTTCAAGTACACACAGTGCTGGTATCACCTGAGAGAAAAATATGTTGAGGATTGAATTCAGAAAGAAGGTTTAAATCTGTGCAAGCTGGCAGGGTCTGTCTGTCACAGGAACCCTCCTCTCTTGTTGCAATGCAGTGAAAGTGGAGGTTGTGACAAATGCTGTGAAAACCCTTTGATACATAGTCTGCCAAAGCCCTAACCTTACCAGGCTGTCCTAACAGTGCTGTGCTTTCACCCACCAGTTTAAATAATCAGCAGCCTCTGCAAATTTTTGTGAGTATTTATGGAAAGCTGCTGGTACAAGATAACAGGGTGAGAGGGTGTGATGGTGGAGATAACTGCTTGTGATTCGGCAGGAATATCTTTCCCACAGTGTCAGTCAGCAAGCAGTATTTCAACCCTCACTATACCCTGCCCTAGGTAAATAGATTGACTTTACTTTTTTTTGTTACGTCAGCATTTGCAGAATTTCCTACTCAGTAAATAACAAGGTTATACCAGGCTTTCTTATCCAAAAAGAGCTCTGCAAAAGCAAGCACAGTAGAGCTTTGGAGAGGAGCGCTGTCTTGAAGACAGGGTGGTCTTTCGGGTTTTAATTCTGCTTATGTTCAGACTAGGTGGGGTGACAGTATGACAGAATTGTAGCCATGACACAGCTGAAATAGCTAATGGTCTCTCATCTCAGCTCTGTGATGCTTGAGGGGTTACTTCAGAAAAGCCTGTCCTCAGGTCTGTACCATTTGTGCAGTACACTTGTTTCTGAAGGGGGCTCTGGCTTGTACTCTTATTTCATAGATGTTGAAGCTGAGCAAAGAAAATGAGCCTTTGGCCAGAAAGTATATCTTCAGCAAAGTTGGGTGCAAATCTCTAGTGAAAAGTCCCAGATCTTGCAGCGAGGCGTAAGAGTATCTGTTACTGTTTGTTTGGCTTTTGCTGAGTTTGGGTGGACAAGAGAACAACATGCTGCACTTTGGTGTATTTGTTATAATGAATATTATGTATTATAGTAATTGTTTCATTACATTCAAGGACTGACGTTTAAGATTTTGAGCTTTCAGCAGAACATACCACTCAGAAAACTGTGCCTGCTTTTACTCCATTTGCCTGCAGCAACAGATCAAGTGAGCATGGGTGATTCTTTATCTACATAGGTTTTATTTATTGTCTTTGCCAATTAATTGCTTTTCTTTCCCTTCTGTCTTCAATAATGAAATTTGAATGAAAAATAATAGAATTAAAAACACTCCTACAGTCAGATACAGCAATAATTTCAAGGTGTTATAAGTTCATGCGTTACACACAAACAAAAGACCTGTACCAGTGCCTATGGCCTGTCACATCTCTGAATGCATTTTCAGGCTCGGCAGCATGGAGCTCAGATTTGCCCTCTTGGAGCAGAGCTGGAGAAACATTGTTCTATCAACCTTCTTTTACAGGCAATGAATGAATGAAGTGCCGGATATATGTAAGTTTATCATTTACTCAGTGGTGTAGTCTTAAGGGTCTTTAGAAACAATTGAGCCATGTACAGTCTGGCCTGTGAGTTTTGGGAGCTTAGTTTCCTGCTAAAAGACTAGTGCAGCCTAGGAAGTGGGAGTTGCTGTAAGAGGCATGCTCCACTATTGGTTATTTACACAGAATTGCTCATTCCTTCCTGGTGCTTGAACTGCCTGTCTGAAGAGCTCTTGCTTAAGTCTAAATTATATCCTTCAGAGTCTTTCAGATAGGCTATTATTCATCTGGTTGCTACAAAAAACAGTTCCAGAAATCCCCTGTTGAAATTCAGTAGGTCTCCCTCAGCTGCTTTTGATATTTGTACCCATAGCTTTTGGGCATCTCGGTCTTTAGCAAGCCCATCTGTGTGTGGGTGTCTTGACAAAAAGAAATGCTGCTATTTTCTGCATTATGGGTGAAAAATAAAAATCATCACACAGGATTTGTGTTCCTGAGGAGGGCAGCTTGGGTTGTGGGGCCTTTGTTCTGTGCCCTGGAAAATTCTCTGTTCCTGTGGCCATAATTCTGCTGTCCAGGCTCTGAAGCAGCTGTTTTCTGTCTTAGGTTAACTCTGTTTATGGCACACTAATCTACTGTGTGAATGAAGTCAGCTGTATTTTTTACAGGACCTTAAATCCTAGAGCTGCTGATTGTCTTTCTCAGGATTCAAATACCCATAATTCTCCTTTTTTTACTTCCGTTTCTAAATGAAATAATCTGAATTCAACAAAGGGTGCTTCAATTTTGTCTGAAGACCACCAGCATTAGGAACAAGTGGGTGTGATGCATAATAACTACAGCAATTCAAATGTCATTTACTAACTGTTCTTTATAGATAAACTTGCGGCTGGGACTTACAGAAACCCTTGCCTATTTTTGCAGAAGCCTAGCAGCTGCATGATTTTGTGCAATCCCTGAAATGTTATTGCTTGGTCACAAGAGCTGTCCTACCGGGTAAGCTCAGATGCCCTTTAGACTCAGTAGCCTGGTTTGGGTGGTGTGGCTATCAGGTGCCATAGAGAGGCTGTTAAGAGTATGGCAATCACATCCAGCTACTTCCTTCAATAAACTCCTAATCTCTAGAGATCAATAATCTAGAAATTTATTGAATTCTAGAAGTAAGAATATAATAAGACTTCATGCATTGCTTTTTTTTTTTCCTAAGAGGATTTTTTTGTCACCTTTTGACTCAGTAGGTATTTATTACCTGCAACAGCTGTGGGAAGGATTTTCCCAGCTTAATTATGTATTACCCAGTGAAATACCTTCCCTGTGCTCAATCTCCTGTCTCAATAGGTTTGTTTGATCGCTGATTCCAGCTTTAAATATTTGGGTAGCTTTTGTAGTCTAAGGCTTTCTTGTCTGCACTGGACATAAGAGACTCAACACTGTGGCCTGGGGCTGTGACAAAAAGGGACATATAGAAAGGGACATGGCGCCCTTGGATGGCAGTTGGATTGAGCTGTATGTAAAACAGTCGTTGTAGGCTTTTGTAGCAGTTTGAAAGCAGAACAGTGATGGATACTTCTGTGTGGAGAGGGTTTAGGAAGATCCGTAGATGAGCAAATGTGATTTTTGTGGAAGGATTGCTAGGCTGAATGTGTTTTCTCCGTCTCCTTCACACTCAGAAAGATTTGGTGCCATCTCCTTTTGCCCTGACCCATGTATAGCTGTGTGGTTTAACATGCCTTCAAGTGCAAGAGCTGCCAGAGAAACAGACTATTAGATAACATGACATTTCCTAGCAGAGAAGCTCCGGGTACTGGGAGTATGACTGCCCTTTTCATTTTAATTTCTTCTTGCTTACCGCATGAGCACATACATCCGCTGCTGCAACACTCCCAGCTAGTCTCTTGCACTTCCTTAGCCTAGGAGTCGGAAATTCCTAGGTGTTCGGAAGGCAGAAGACAGCGCTCTCTGCTGTCTGCGTGCTGTAAGCCATCCGGGTGGAAAGAAGAGGCTGCCTGGGGGTTAGGACAGGCCCTTCAGCACAAGCTGAGGTACCCTGGAAGAGGCTATGCTTCAGCATCCCTGGCCTATGCTCTATAGGGCACGGGCTGAGCTTAGACTTGGATTTTAGGCTGTTGATTGCAACAGACCAACTATATTTCTTACTCAGCCTTCTAGGGAGTAAATATTTGGTTCAGATCACTTTGCAATTTGAACAGGGAACAGAATGAGGCATGAGGAAAGGGTAATAAAAGACTGAATGTCGTTAGAAATCATTCATATGTAGCATAAATTATAAGTTAATAGAAACAAGAGCAAAGGCCTGAATGTAATTCAGTACAGATACACTTTAAGCTATGCAAGTCAATGCATTTTGCATTGATGTGCCAGAGCCATGGGGACTCTGAAACTCTCTGTTGCCCTCGCACCCTGCACAGCACCTTCAGGGCAGCAACTGGGATGGGCCAAGGGTGGATCACCAGGGAAAGCAGTGATTTGCCACCGGGAGTGAGAAGGACACGGTGCCCAGAGGCTTCCCTGGGGCTGGTGGCTGTGCTGGCTGCAGTGCCACACGCCCAGGCACTTTGTGGTTTCCTACAGCAGAGGGTAGTGTTACCTGTGTCTGGAAACAGAGACTGTCTCAAAATGACAGCTCTATGCTCTATTCAGCCTGCTGATTTCAAGCTGATGTGGAGTTGTTAAACATTTACGGCAGATGTATATATGCATCTTTACTGCTCTACCGAAAATACTTTTTCTGTGAAGGAGATACACAATCCATTAGCTCTTTAACTCTGTACCACAATGGTGATATTATTTTAAAGCTTCCCAGGCTGCTATTTTCTGAGAGCATTCCTGTATCACCTGTAGTAGCCTCCTCTGCCAGCACTTTGTCTTACTGCTTTATTTTGGGTAGAATTTTATTTTTTCAAATATCACACCCTTTACAGAAAAGCATTTCCTCTGGTGACTGCTTCCCACGTGCATGAGATCAAATTTGCAATACAACCTAATTAAAGACAACCATGTAATTACTGTTCCCAGTTGCTCAGCACCTCTTGTAGGTGATTCTGGGATCTCCATCCTGGCAGGGAGCTGTGGACAGGAGCCGCCCACCCCACATGTGCCCCTGCAGCCTCTAGGCAGTGCTGCACACAGAGAGGCCAGCTGATGCTGCGATGCCCCAGATGATATGTTGTTTGACTTGGAAGAGAAGTGTTGGTAGCTGGTTTTTGAGGAAGCAGTGATGGCTCCTGGCCACCTAAAGGCTGAAGTCCTTGAGCCAAGGTGTGTGCCATGTCCCTTGGGCCTCCTGTATGCCTCTAGCATCAGCCATGTCTTTATTGGGCTAATAGGGTGTTGTGGTTTGACCCTGCCTGATGCCAGGCACCCACAAAAGCCGCTTGCTCATCCCCCCCTGCAGCTGGACAGAGGGGAGAAAATACAATGAAGGGTTCATGAGTTGAGATAAGGACTGGGAGAGGTCGCTCACTAAATACAATCACAGGCAAAACAGTCTCAACGTAGAGATGTAAAGTAAATTTGTCGCTAACAAAATCAGAGCAGGATAATGAGAAGCCAAACAAGTCCTTAAAAACACCTTCTCCACCTTCTCTCCTTCCCAGCTGTACCTCCTACCCCAGCGGCACAAGGAGGCAGGGAATGGGACTTGTGGTCAGTCCATCACCCATAGCTTCTCCCATTGCTCAGGGAGAGGGGTCATTCCCCTGCTGCACTGTGGGGTCCCTCCCACAGGAGACAGTTCTCACTGAACTTCTCTGATGTGGCTCCATCTCACAAGCAACAGTTCCCTTCAACTTGCTGCAACTTGAGTCCCTCCCATGGGCAACAGTCCTCCCAAAACTGCTGCAGCATGGGTTACTCTTCCATGGGGTGCAGTCCTTCAAGGACAGGCTGCTCCAGCCTGGGAGCAGGGGCCCCCTCTCTCCACCGGGTCTCCCACTGGATCACAGCCTCCTGCAGTCATCCACTTGCTCTGGCATGGGCTCCTCCATGGGCTACAGGTGGATCTCTGCAGCCCCCATGGCCCTCCATGGGCTGCAGGGGCACAGCTGCTTCACCATGGTCCTCACCACAGCCTGCAGAGGAATCTCAGCTCCAGTGCCTGGAGCACCTCCCCCTCCTTCTCCACTGACCTTGGTGTCTGCAGGTTGTTCTCCTCTCACATAGTCTGCACTCTTCTATGACTGGAAAATTACAATTGCACCATAAACTTGGTTTTTCCTTCTTCTTAAATCTGTTATCCAAGAGGTGTTACCACCATTTCTAATTGGCCCAGGCTTGGCCAGTGGCATGTCCATCTTTGGAGCCATCAGGGATTGGCCTTGCCAGACATGGTGGAAGCTTCTAGTAACTTCTCACAGAAGCCACCTCTGTGGCCAAAACCAATACACAGGGAAACGTGGCATTGTCAAGGCAGGAAGAAATAGTAAAACTGAAAGCCAGCTGTTTTAAAGTAATGTAAAAGGAAAGTCAAAGCTTCACAGGTAGCTTTGAGATATGTAGCTCTGCATTTTGAAATTACCTAGATTTTTAAGAGTCTCGCTTATATTTGAAGGGTGGATCTTATGTGTCCTGTCCTGTGATTTTGAGCAGATGTTGTGACTTGGCCTGTGCTGAAGGACATGCGTCTGCATATCTATGGGGCATGACTAGACTTTTTTTCCCTGCTTTTGGTGTCTGAGTATCACATAGCGGCAGTTACCTTGGGAACAGCTGGACTCAAAGATCTTGAAGGTATTTCTCAACTGAAACTATTCTATGATGCTGTGAAAGATGACAGACTGAGCTCTTGATCTGATTGAGTGTGGCAAACCATTGTTTGGCAATTATTTGCCTTGATTTGTAATTTATTTTGAACGTTCTAAGTCATCCCTAGATGTGAATTTTCTGTATCTGGCAGTGTGCTTGAAAGCAATAATTGTCTGAGGGCTAGGGAAGAGAAGAGTTTGTACAAACCCACTAATGATTTTCATGGGAATGTTTTAATGCCACAAGGCAGGCACCTGATAGGAAAGGGTGGAATATAAACTGAGAGGAGAGTGTCTCACTCTCATCTACAGGTTGCTTCAAAGATGTGTGAGCACCTCTTTGCGTACATTTACATTGCCCAGTTTAGAGACAGCACTGATTCTTGTATTCAGAAATCAAGTACCTAATAAGAAGTTTCAGGACTTGTCTTTCAGGTAAAAGAAAAAAAAAAAAAAATTTCTGTTGTCAACTTCAGACTTTTGTAGTCTAAGGCTTTCACCAAGGTTTCATATGGCAAACCCTTCTACTGCTGAAGATTTTGTAGCCGTTTGGGGTTTTTCTTTTCATACAGGTCGCAAGAGTGAGAATTTCAAATTGTATGTCAAAGGGCAGGACTGAGGAAATGCTGATGTATGGTTTCATTTGTTTGCACCATTATTTAGCATTTAGGATTTTAAAATATTTTAACTCTTTCTTTCCTTCTCATGTTGTTAGTTTTGAAATTGCAACATCACTTTTGAAACAAATTTTTTGCATGCAGTCTTGCATATTTTCTTCATATATTTTTATTTTGATTACGTCCCTCTTTTTCTCCATGTCTTATTTTAGATTTTGATTTTTTTAATTTAAAAATTGGCTACTTGCTGAAACTAGCTTGATGCCAATTTTGGTGAGACTCATGTTCTGAGCATCTTCTTTCAATATATTGTCTATCAACTTTAATTATACAATTGCATATTTTTTCTCTATGATGATGTGACTATTTATTTCACTTTTAAAAGCCGAATTTAAACACTGCTGCTCAAAGAGGAAGAGAAATTAAAATGAGTAATGTTGGGGAAGATGAAACAGGAAAGCCTTATAAATATGACTGCCTGACAAAAGATTTTGGGAATATGAAAACTATAAGCGACATCGAAATGAAAGCCACTTTTGAAATACCAAGTCTTAGTTACTGAACAACTGGAAAACAATGGTATGGCCGACTGAAGGTAATCCCCTCTTGATTGAACAATACCCTCTGCTTGCAGGCAGGTCCAAGGGTCAGAGCAGACCCTACTAGCTCAGCAGAAGGGGTCCAAAGAGTAGTTTTTAGAAGTTAAGATGTAACACTCTATGGTAATATAAGAACTCTTATAGGCTGTATGTAAATGCTATAGGATTTGTATCTTGTATTAGATTGGTTAGTGACAATTAGAATATTCAGTACAGAAGATGATTTATTGTATTGTAACCAGGACTTCAGTATTCCACTCTTCGCACACTCTTATTCCACTCTTACTCTCTCTTACCACACTCTCTTACTGACACTCTTACTACACTCTCTCTCACTTCTTCATTCTCATTCCTCTCGCTCTCTCTCTCTCTTTACTTACCCGCTTACTCTCTGGCTCTCCTGGGCCTGCTCCGAGCTGAGTCTGGCAGCTCTAAGCAGTGCCCCTGTACCCACGCCCTTTGCAATAAACCGCATGTTCCAAGATCTGACTTCAGAGATCTCTCGTCACCGTCCGTCCTGACCGTCCGACCCACCAAGCTGCCCGCAAGTAAAAACAGAGCAAAGATGCAGATGAACTTGTAAACATTGTTTAAGCAATTCCTGCTTTGCTAGAGAAGTGCTTGGACTCTACATACATGGTGTCAGTCAGCCCATGACACCGAGAAAAGATGCAGATGGGTTTATATGACATGTTGTCATGTGGTTGTACAACTCCTGAGTCTGCAAGGGACTTGTCCCAGCGAGCTGCTGTACATCTCTGCCCTGCTGTGTTGTCCCATTTCTATCTCACCATAATGATGCCTTTATGCTAAAATACAGTTGCTGGTTCTGTGGACAGTTCTTTTCTGCCTCTGGCCCTAAAATCCAGTGTTCTTCCTCCCCTATCTTTCAGCTTCCACTTGTTGTTAAGTGCATCTGCAAATTATCAAATATAGCCCTAGGTTAGCAGGGCCACAGTCCCTATCAGCAGAGGCACACAGCCCTTTTATGACACGTGTGGATATAGTCAAACATAGTTACACTCCAATAGCTATTAAAATTAGTTCCAAAAGAGTATCAAGACCTTTCCACACAGCATGGTTTGCAGTAGCATCTTGTTCCTGGAGAGATGTGAATTGTCTGCAGCTGCTCATCAGGTGCCAGTTGGAGCTCTGGGAAGAAGGGAACAGCATGCTGGGGTGTCATCTGCAGTACTGCTTTTACCTTTTTTTTTTACTGCTTTTACTGCACTTCAAGCCTGTTCTTGTTACCCTCACTCAATCTTCAGTTTGTGATAATGGGAGATTTACTTTACCGAATTTTGCAGGATTGAGCTTCATTCTTGTCAAACTTCTGAGGATCTGCAGACCTCTCAACTGCCAGGATCGAGACTCTTTCATATAAAGTTTCTATTAAAGAACCTTCCAGTTTTCTTTTAGACACTCTGAAAGCCTGGAGACATAGGATCTGACTAAATCCAGAAGCATATTTCAATCATTGTGTTTTTGACTTTGTCTATACATTTTCTCCCATCTGCCATAAACATGACCATACATGCACACTTACATTTCTCTTTGTTTCTACAGATCAGCAAGTTGATTTTGTCTTGTTACAAATTGATGCCTGTTAGCTCTTAATGCTCTTGCATTGAACATTAGGTAGGAACTGTTTCTGCAGTTTTTTTCATTTCAGTGTTTGTTTATCTGTTTCATCGACATGTGCCATAAAAAAAACCTGCCTAATCAAATTATAGAATCACAGAATAGTTTGGGTTGGGAGGGACCTTAAAGATCATCTCATTCCAATCCCTTTGCCCTGGGCCCCATCCAGCCTGGTCTTGAACACTACCAGGGTTGGGACATATACAACCTTCCTGGGCAACCTGTGCCAGTGCCTCAACACCC
This sequence comes from Corvus brachyrhynchos, assembly GCF_000691975.1. Classification (NCBI taxonomy): domain Eukaryota; kingdom Metazoa; phylum Chordata; class Aves; order Passeriformes; family Corvidae; genus Corvus; species Corvus brachyrhynchos. The sequence goes on along the minus strand of NW_008238831.1, from coordinate 1,587,258 downwards.
TCACTGGGAAGAATTTCTTCCTAACACCCAATCCAAACCCACTCTATTCTAGTTTGAAGCCATTCGCCCTTGTCCTGTCATTAAAATTCCTGATGTAGAGACCCTCTCTGGCTTCCCTCTAGGCCTCCTTCAGGTATTGGAAGGTGCTGTAGGGTCTACATACAACCTTCTCTTCTCCAGCCTTCATAGTCCCAGCTATCCCAGCCTGTATCCGTAGGGGAGGTGCTCCAGTCTCTGTCGGAACTTTATGGCCTCCTCTGGACTTGCTCCAACAGTTCCATGTCCTTCTTATGTTGGGGGCCCTAGAATTCCGTGCAGTGCTCCAGCTGGGGTCTCAGGAGAGCAGAGTGGATGGGGAGAATCCTCTCCCTCAACCTGCTGGCCACACTCCTTTGGATGCAGCTCAGGACTCCCTTGACTTCTGGGCGGGCAGCACTAAGTGCCAGCTCATGAGCCTTCCATCAACCATCACCATAAGTCCTTCTCCCAGGGCTGCTCTTAGTCACTTCTCTGCCCAAATTGTCCGTGTGTGTTTGGGATTTCCCTGACCCATGTGCAGGACCCTGCATTTTGCTTTGTTGAGCTTCATGAGGTTTGCACAGGCCCCACCTCTCCAGACTGTAAGGGTCCCCCCCTGGATCCATCCCTCCCCTTCAGTGTGTGACTTCACCACACAGCTTGGTGTTGCTGGCAAAATTGCTGAGTGTACACAATCCTACTGTCCATGTTGCCACAAAGAGTTTGAATGGTATCGTCCTCAAGACCAACCCCTGAGGGACACCACTTGTCACCAGTCTCCATGTGGACAGTGAGGTGTTGACCAGAACTCTTTGATTGATTAGGTATTTAACATGAAGCCCCTTTGCACCTTACATCTCTCAGTAAAAGTTCTTTGTTTAATGAATAACATTTTTCTCACTACTGTTGCTGTTACGCAGCAACAGAACTGTGCTGATGGTGCAAAGAGCCCGGAGGTGCTAGAAATGAGATGACTAATGAAGAGAAAGACAGCAATGTATGGTCTAGTTTGTTGGGATTTTTGTTTTGTTTTCTGAAGAGTACTTGGAAATATTAATGACCATGCAAATAATACCCGTCTGTACCTATCACATAATCTTTCATAGCTAAATGTTTATTTGCCTAAAGCAAATACTACAGACAGCCCTGTAGTATTGAAATTTTACCATGGGGAGCAGCTGAGCCTGCTCTGCATAAACCTCAGCTCCTCAGGCAATGAGCTACTGTGTCACAGCTGGAGACAGCGGTAGCTCCGTGTCCCTTGGTAAGTGTAGGCATCCAGGGGAGTATTGCAACCACAATCTCTCTGTGTTTCTGGAGCGTAAAAAAAAGTCTGAAAAACAAAGCCCGTGTAAGATTGCTGGTGGATAATCTTCAAGGTTCCCTTCTGCCAGAGCAGCAGGGAGAAGATTGTCCTACTTGCGCAAGAAAGTAGCAACATACCTAACTGGATTCAGATTTCTGTTGATTTGTGCCTTTGCTGAGCTCCTTGGATGATTTGCTTATTACTTTTTGCATTTGTTTTATATTTCACTCACTTTTGAACAGTTTAGGCATGGTGCAAAAGACGAATTTGTCAAGTGAAAAGTGAGAAAACAGAATTCTCGTCTGCAAAGTTTTGAGCAAAGTTGATAATTATTGCCAGGAGAAGTCAAAAAGTTCCTGAGAGGCTAAACAACCCAGCTGCCCACAGGAGGTCCTAGAAAAACATGCTTCTTCCCCAGGATGTCCCTGTCTGCTGTCCTAGATGACTTTCATCTGCTTCTTAATTTCACCTGCCTGTGGTCTGGCATGTAGCTTCCAAGCAGGGTATTTTTTCTAATTCATTTCTCACTTTGCACTTCATGAATATATAATTTCTTCCATTTGGCTCCCACAGTTATCCTGCATGGTTCTGCTGTAATGAAGAGGGATGCCAGGTACCATAGTTGTGCTCCTTTCGTCATGAAGGCATAAACAAATGAACTCAAGGATGGGGAGGAGGAGTCACGTGCCACACAGTGAGAAGACGCAGCTGTGCCATCATCTATACATCATTTCCACAGCTTTCTCCAGTCTTGCATTCCTGAAATTCAGGTTTTCTCTTTCTTCATATGAGGTTCTGCTTGTGGTTCTGTTTGGCCAGGACACTGATGAAACTCGGAATCTGTGTTAATAATTGGGTTCATTGAAATTCATTAACTTTTTAACTGAACTTCAGAGTAATTCCACCAATTTTTGCTGACTTTTATGTTGGGTTAGCAAGTCCCTTTTTGTCATGCAGAACTCATTAATTTCGGTGAAATTTTGTTTTGAAGTTTTGTATTCATTCACACCCATAATAGGAAAGAGAAAGTACAAAGTCGATACCAATTAAAACCACTAAAAGTTTCTTTCTGCATAAGTGTGTATGGTGATGTCCTTTGTCAGGCTGTGTCCTGGCAGCAAGGAGAAATGTCCACTCTTGCTGCAGTAACACAGCTGTTTTCTAAAAGGTCACATCAATGTCCTCTTTGTGTAAATTTGATTATTCATATCCAAGTTTCTGGTTTATGTTCATTTGTAGCTAAGGATATAGTCTGAGTTTTCCAAAACCTGTGTGTACAAGTGTAATCTTCAAATTACAAACAAAACAGTGAAGCGACATACTGCTCCCATGAGCCTGGGAGAGCTGGACAGAGTGTGAGCTGTGGTGTCGCTTGCTAAGTTTGACATGTATTGAGGAAGTCATGACCTGAGATGTTTAGAACTGCCTGAAGGGTTTTGAAGCCACATTCCTTTTTAAATAAATAGTATAAACTCTCTTAACTTTAAGAAACTCAGTAGCACATAAGCAGTAGTGACATGAGCAGCAGTGCCCTATGCATAGCTCCAGATGGAGTAAATGTGGGCTGGTCTTGTCCTGCTGCTGTAATCCTACTGACCTTCAGAGCCTTCTGTGGGGTTTTGTGTTTTCCTGAGACTTTGTAATCGTGCTACACATTAGTTTGGGGACTGAGTAATTGTTTTTTGGTCCCATACTGTCTTTTGTCTCGTAGTATCTGTTTACTGAACCAAGCCAAAAGCTACACGTGCTTTTAGGCCTAATATTCTCACTCTTTCTAGCAAGCCTAGCTGCACATCTTTACCTTCCCACTGAAGCTTGTATTTGACTCAGTCTTTCAGTAGGAACTGTCCTTTTGTTTTATTTTTGATTTCACCAGTTTATCAGGTTTTTTATTCAGATGTCAACAAGATTTTCAAGTCCAGCAGCAAGCACTGATATTTAATTCATAGAGTTCTGCCAAATAATGTTGTATTATGTCTGCTGAGAGTACCAAGGCATCATCTCAGCTCTTGCTTTCTCATACTGTTGACAGCCGAACCTCCTGGCTGTCCCGTGCACCTGTGTGCTGGTCTCCTCTGCATCTGCTACTGGTGGACTCCATTTTTTTAATGGTTATTTCCATAGCTTTGGTACAGAGCTTTTGAAATGCTGGAAATTATTTGGGGCTTTACTTTTACTGTATCTTTGGCAATACTTCCTTTTGCATTTCTCTTGCATTTTGACCCATGAAATCCCTTCTGAATTCTTACAGTTACGATCTTCTTGTTTTCAGTTTCCTCTTAAAATGGTGAGACTAACCTAGTTTCACCTTACTTTCACTATAGCATTTCATTCAAGACAATGATTTTTCTGAAAGCGAAAGCAGCCTTGCCTGTAGACCTGTATTTGACAGTATCTCTTCTCTGAGTACAGTCACTGTCTTACAAGAAAAGCTGCCAAAGTATAATGGTTTTCTTTTGTCTCGTTAATTTAAGAGCAGCCAAAAATGCTTCAGCAGGCTCTCCTTCCTCCTGCGGGAGTCTTTAATATTCCAATCTCCCAGCAAGGATATTCTGTATCACAATATTCTTAAGACTTACAAACCTGAGGCTGATAGCTTGCCCTCTCCTCCTGGTTTATTTGAATGATATTTAGGAGATCAATTCTCTTCAGGGCTTCAGGGCAACATTTAAGAAATACCACTGTTTTCTGCCTGTTTCCATTGTTCTTGAGTCCATCTGCTTTCTTGTGGATAACAGGGATCTATTAAATGTTCCAGGATTTTGAAATTTCACCAGTGATTTTTACTTACCTAGGAGCTTTAATTGTTCTGCTTCTCATTTATTTTTGTTCAGAGTTAACTGCTAGGGGTTTTCTTTACCCTCCCTCTGATCTTCGCTTCTCAAAGTCTTGTTGTGAGGTCCCATCTTTTCTTAATGCTGAATCTGTTCCAATTTCAGAAAGTAACAGAGGCGGGAGGTGATGCCTCAGTGCATGGAGGTGTCTGTGTTCCTGGGGTCTCATATACTTTTAACTAGATCTAGTAAATGTAAGCATCTCAGTCATGTGCAATTAAGTTGTCATATGTCAATACAGATGTGTATGAAGGGAATGTTACAAAAAGAAGTGAACCAAAGGACCCTAATCAGTGCTTCTTCCTTAGCAGAAGGGTGTAACTCCTTTTAAAAGAAGGGAGTTTTTATCTGCCACAAAGCTCAACTTATTTTTGAGGTGAAGGTGGAAGGCTGGAGACCAGAAGTTGTTATGCAGGACTATAGTCTTCCCAAATTTAGTCAGGTGATAGTTCATTTAGGCTGCAAATGCTGGCACTTGCTGTTCACCAGGGAAATACTATTTGCTTCAGAATTCAGCTTAGAATATAATTTAGCTGCTGTCTGCAAAGGTGAAATGTTTTTTTGGCTCTGTGTGTGTGTTTGTGCTTTAGGAAGCTGCTTTCTCCTAGTGCAGACCTGCCTTTCTCATTCCTGGAAAACCAGTTACTTCTGTTCTGCTCGTCCAAGCCCTCTGTAGATGCCAGCCATCACCCTGCTCTGCCCTTCATTAGCACGGCTGGTCTGGGACATCCTTGTTCACACCCCAGGCAGCTCTGAAGGCCTCGCTGCCAGTTGCACAGCCTAAAGAAAGTTTGAGCCTCCACCTTTCCCACAGGGAAGAACACAGTCTAGGTGATCCTTATGGAATAACTGCATAATTAACAGTCCAGCAGGGCTGCAGCAGCACAGCAGGAGTTGTCTTCTCTACTTTGAATATTACAGCAAGAGCTGAGGTGTCATTGCTCTTCTTAGCAGATGGCCAGCTGGAGCACAGCGTCCTGATTGATGTCTTTTTGGTTTAGAGATTATAGCCATATCCTGGAAACAGTTAAATACCAGCAATAGTTAGGGTTTATATGTTCTATCATTTGTTGTTCCTGCTTTATCTTCTGCTGTTTCTCAAATATGTTGTGTGATATCCCAAAAAATAGTTATGAAAAAGCAATTTGTTAGCCATTAAGAGAAGTGGAGATTACAGCCACGAGCAGTAGGGTAGTGACTGAGGCTGACCCTGCAGCAGCAGTCATACATTTTCCACATGGGACGGTTTGGGAGCTATCCCAAGTCTATCTCCTACTCAGTGATGACTCTTGGCAGTCTTTATATATAACAAGTATTAAACTAGTTTAAATAGTAACAGTAAGTATGCATGGATGTGAGATTTTTTCAGCTTGTTGAAAATTCAAACACATACATACATACATGAAAACAATGAGCTATAAACCTATTTGTTATAATTATGATCTTTTAGTGGATAAGAGATCCATTTACATGTAAGCAAGTGAAAAAATTGCCAGGCAATAAATATTTAATTAACTCTGGCTGTAACAACACTGAGTTTTTATTGCTGTGTGAGTCAGCAGTTCTCCTTAACAAGTTCAGCCTGCTTTGTTTGCCGCAGGGGGCTGTTGTTGGAGGTACTCTTATTTGAAGGAACGGGTTTCAGCATGGAAGCCCCTTTCACAGATGTTTAGGAATCAGCTGGGATAGACTTAATGGTTGTGTTCAGTGAAGGCCAGATCTAATATGAGTTAGATTTAACGGAGAGGTCAATCTAACTTTGTGGGAAGTTCCATGAAACCCTACAGGCTGACTTTTTTTTTTTTTTTTTCCTGAGAACTCCTCTTCCTACCCCTGATGTGCAAAGAAACCGGAAAGATCATTTATCAGCTTCCATGTGGCCTCTGCTGAAGGTAAAGCAGATACAGAACTGTGGCAGAAGACTGGAAATAAGTAGATGTTCTGAGTTTAAAGATGAAAAGAAGAACATCTGAGAGGAGACTGCCAGTAGAGGCACACAGGGAAGCTGCAGATTGAATGGCTTTGTTGAACCTAATTCCTCTCTCTTTAATAATTCCTGACTATTCTCAACATCTATTTGCATAAATAGTCCTTTTTTACCTAACATAGATTTGACTTTTCTGCAGAAAATTATAGAACACTGACTTTTTGACAATTCAATCTTCAGCCCTGTTTTACCTTTATGTGCTCTCTGAGTTTAGCTGTTAGTCACCTTTACCAAGAATGTTTTAAATATAAATCTTGGTACGGGCCATTTCATGTGTGAAAAGATGCCTCATTTTTCCTGTGGAATGTACAGGAGACACAGATGCCTAAGTGATTCCTCACTTCGAGTTGTAGTTGGATCTAAAGTCAGGTTATTCATTTGTAACGGTGTCTTGCTGGAATTCCCATGGAAATGGCTTCTCTGGAGTTAAGCTTCAGGGAGGTTCTGAAGTTATGGATAAACATTGAGTCCAAGCCAATGGATCTGCATTTTTTTTATGCTCACTGAGTTGGTTTACCAAGGTGGAAGCATATTTCCTGGGACAGAGGAACCACTGAGCCTGTCAGTGATATTTGTTCATTGTTCATAGCAAAGCTCCTGCCAAACTGCTGGTGGTGTCCAGTCTGTAAGAAACTTGCCAGAAAATGTCCTATTGGGGAGTGCTTGAATAGCTCACCAAGCCATCTGGTGTGTAAGAACACATAAACACAGGAATTAATTAATGGTAACTAGTCTCTACTGAGCATGTACAAGATGAGATTTTTTTTTTGGAACATTTATAACTGGGATGGAAACTACCTGGTTGCAAATTTTTAATTCCCTTTAACGGAGCACAGAGTTGTGAGGATGCCTCAGCTGAGTTAGATGTATAGAGTTCTTAATGCTGTTGATGGTGCTGTCTTCTCTGCCCCAGGCTGCAGTGTAGCCTGAGTAATTTTCTTAGTGATTGCCAAGAAAATTATCTGCATGAGGACAGGTGTCTTCTAGCCTGGTCATTTACACCTCAAACTTCATTAAAAAAAAAAAAAAAAAATTAAAGAAAATGTTAAGAATTCTTCTTTACCTGCCCGTTGTTAATACATATTAGTAATGCAGGCAGCAGTAGAAGCCTTTACTATTGAAATCTGTCATACGCATAACGTTCTCTGATTATATTTGATACAGAGACACTGGCTGACTTAATAAGTAAATGTTTTAATGCGTAGCAGTGTTTGCATGTCTCCTTCTAAGAATTTAGGTTTCGTTTCCATCTAACAGGATTTCAACAGCGCCGCACCTATCTACAGAAACACTACACCATGTAGTGCAATGCCTCAGTGTAGCCGGGTGTTCTGTGGTACAAAAAGGAAAGATTTTCTCAGAAGAATATCAGAGACACAAAGAGGCACTAGGGCATGACAGCACTAAGATACAAATATTGTAAATTTTTGTCTCCTTGTGAACTCTGTCTTTCTTCTTAGATGTGTGCCAGGAAGACTAGGTGTTGTAGATCTCAGCAAAGTGCTGGGCAAAATGTGAAGGCAAAATTCCCTTTGTCATTGAAACCTTCAGTAATTAAAAGCAAAAGGATTTTAACAATCTTATTTCTTTTTTTCTTTTGTAAAGGCTTGCTTAGTTCAGCTTTGGTGTTGGAAATAAACTCTTGCCTTTGATAAGAGAACAAATGTGGGGTTGCAAACTGGGCTTTGTCACTGACAGGAAAATGTTTGTGGAAGATGCTTTCTTACCTGCAATTCACAGAAAGCTGTCATCGAAGAAATAACTTGGGTTTTCAAGAAGCTTGTTACTAATGATAACCTAAGACTTGTTGCCTTTCTTACCTGAAGTTGTGTTAGGGTTTTAATTTGTACCCATGTAGCTATGGGGTGGCTCTTACACCCTGGTCTTGGGTTGTTAGGTGCACTGCTGCTACTGCCCACTTTTAGGTGCTAGGATCTCTGGACCTGAAGTATAAGGAGTTTCATCATTTGTTGTGGAAATGAAGTGAAAAAGGCTGTCAAACTCAACCCTGAACAGGTGGGAGCTGGTTTCTGCCCTTCATAACGTGAGATCTTGACTTCAGTTATTGATCAGTTCATGTCTACTAGTCTATTTGCTTCACCATTTCTAAAAGGTAACAAACTGATTGATTTGAACTTGAGTGGGACAGTTAGGAAAGGCAATATCCTGCTGGATTATTTTGACTGGTTTCACCCCAAACTGGGAGACCTTAAGGGACTTACATTTGAAAAGGGGGTCTAGATACATGCAGCCCAGCCTGCTCGAACGTGTGCCTTGTTACAGTCTAACTCATCCAAAATGAAAGCACTGATGAACCAGATGGTTAAACTATTAGTGGTACATTTTTATTGGACAGAAAAGGTCTGTTGATGACTAATGGCAGATCTTTGCTTTTATTTTGTCCTCCTGACAGAAATGGGAAATCTTTGTCTTTGGAATGATCTGTTTGGAATGATCACTGGGGTATTTCTGAAGTTTATAGTGGTCTTCTTTCTTCCATGAAATGCAGCATAAACTTGCATTGTGGCAAGAGCAAGGTCTGTATCTGAGACAATACAGTGTAAACCATTCTCGGCATGTGTTGAATGAGGAGCCTGAGAATGGGCTTTTGTCTGTGTTGTGGAGCATATTTACCTGCTGGGCATTTTCTGTAGCTTTTATCCTCCTTGAGGTAAGGACATCTCTTCTTGAATGCAGCTAATTACTCTTAAAAGTCTTCTGTTTCATCCCACTAACACAGACGTCATCATTGCAAAAAAGAGAGACAGCTGAAAGGCTCTGGTGAACAGTGAAGACAATTCTGGAGATGCTCCTAGATTGTATCTTTTCTCCTTTTGTAGTCCAGGAACTCTCGATAGCTCACAGCATTATTTGTATGCAAAAGTAAAAGTATTTATTATACCGGGCATATTTAGCAAACTCAAATTCAAAATCTTCAAAAATTCTTGGTTTGAGATGAATAGTTTGAGTCTTTGGAACAGGCAGCAAAGGAAGAGAATTGCTAAAAAATTTTATTGCTGAGGGCTCTGCTTGCAACCTGAAATGGAGCTTAAGAATTGGACAATTTTACTGCAACAGTTTACAATGGGCATTTGTGTGGCACAAGTTAAGGTAGGTGCCCACAGAGTGACTGCAGTTTCACTAGCAGAGCTATCTGCTCTGAAATCACTTATTTTTGCCTCCCCAGTGGAACACACCAAAACTGGAGACACATTGGGATTTTCCAAAGACTAGAGCATGTTGTTAAGGGAAGCAGCTTATGCAAACCTGGGGCATAAGTCTTCTCAGAGCTTTTGAACTAAATCAAAGAATATATTATTACAAATTATCAGTATAAAGTACTCTGGGAAGAGGCTGGGGACGCACAGTGACACACACTCCTTATACTTCTGCAAATGTTTTTAACACAAAATTGCTCACTCTCTCTTACATATGGGGAAAAGAGATATGCCCAAAGTCTTATTTCAAATGTTCTCTCACCTTATTAGTATTTGCTAGGTACTTTAATATAACCTTGAGCTATTGCAATCGTGGTGCATGGAGGGAAACGCTGTAGTGACCCAGGTGCTGCCATAGATAGCTGTAGGTTTCAAGTGCAGAATTAGAAGTAAAGACACATGCAGAAGATACGAAGGCACGTGTTTATTTATGAGGCATGGTAGCAAAAATGCAAAGGTAAATAGCTTTAACGGCATGCTGTAAAAGCAAGGTTGAACATGAAAACAATCGGGAATGATTCAGAATCGGCACAGTAGCAAATCCCCAGGACAATTTGGATCTTTTTTGGTTCTGCTTATTGGTGCCCTGAATTTCCACACTGACAGTGAGCTAAGCAAAAAAGAGCCATGCCAAAGTAGGAACTGAGGGGATATAGGTTAATCCCCTACCTCATTCCAGTAGGATACTCTCTAAGTAGACTTTTACTGGGAGAAAATATTATTCCATGTTCAAATGATTGGTTATTCTCTTTCTTTGTGCAGCTTCACAGTCTAACCATTCTTTCCTGGGAATCAAATTTCCCCAGGGTTCCCATTCTGTGTTGCAGCTTTCACTGTGTGGGAGTTAGACCTGTTAGAGCAATTTTATGTATAATCTGCTGTTAGCAGTATTTGGGGCTTAAATGGCAAACTGGTAATTTTAAATAATAACTTTTAAATCTGGGTGGAACTACAGAAATCACAGTGAAATGGCTTGACTCTGCTCTTACATTCTTTGTATTTAGGTCCCTAAAGTAGATGTACTGAACGGGGGAACTCAAGGGAGTTTTAAATATATTCAATGGCTTATAGGCTTTCTGCATGTCCGTACAGGCACCTTTGTGCACGAAGTCTTGCACGTGAGATGCCACTGCTGCAAGAATTCACACTAATTCAGGCTGTTATGGTGAGTGTATAGCCTTCCAGGGAAACTTCTTTAATTTACAGTTAGGCAAAAAAAGGCATGTTTTCACAAAAGTCATCCCACACGTAAGAGAACAGCTCCTCTTTTTGCTGGTCCTCTTATGATCAATTCTGTTTTGAAAACTACCCTCTATATTAGATATTTTCACTGATATTTCAAACCAAGAAGCCAATGAGTTTTGTTTTTGTACTTGCTATCAGGTATAGAATATTTACCTTTTTTAAATATAAGGACACTTTAGCATAATCTTATCTACCTGACTGGATACTCACACATGTAAAAAGAGCTACTTCTGTGTTTGAATCCTCATTTTGGTATCTTAATATCAGATTCAGTATTGCATTTGAAAACATGTTTATGTGATTATACTCTCAAAATGCATTCTTATATATCTGGGAGTCTGCTGGTGAGATATCTAAGTGAGCAGGTAATATTTAAATTGTTGCTGACATCTGAGCTCTTCTGAATGCTTATTTCCTGAGAGAGACAGATGGGCAGATACTGTCTGAATTAATGAGAAAATTTCTCTTCCAATCGAGTCAGTCTCAGCACCAACATGGAGTCAGGATCTGGTGCAGCATTGCCACAGGGGAAAGGAACAGGAAGGGGGTAATGAGAGATCTAGTTTTAATTATGTAAGTTAATCTTGGACAAAATACCATTTCATAACCCCCATATGCATAAGCAGACATCAGGGTTTTTTTCTCTGACTTGTGCACATTTATTCCCTTCTGGGAAAGTCACTTTGTTTGCTGAATGTCAAGACCTCTATGCAAAAGGGCCAGAGGGTCAGAAAGACCCTTAAATGAGTGTGGCTGTGAGTACATGAGCAACGGCAGTACAAGGGGCTGGAACCTCAGCTGTAGGGGGTGGTAGTTGAGTCCCTTTCATATGCCAGAAATCTACACAGCAGAGATTACTGAAAAAGGTACGTTTCCTAGTTTGCCTTAAAGGTGTTGGATTCTGCATGTCTTGCTGCAGTATGCTATGGATTTGGCAAAGAATTTGCCCTGGTCAGTAAGTGCAGGGAGGAGACCTGGGAAAATGAAATTGAATTGCAGGTATGGCAGTGTTACTGGTATTATGTCACGTGACCGAACTGTTTTTCAGTCTATTTCTGCAAGTTATGTAAAGTTTACTAAAACTGTTAATGTTGTGTGAGCATTCACTTATAAATATATACAGAGTTCTCTTTTGTTTTGTAAATCAAGTGAAGAAAAAAAAAAGGTTTTTAGGAGATGGCTGTGTTTCAGCAACAGATTACCTGTTTCTATATTTTACTATTAATTTATTAAAAAGCTCATACTCCAGACAAAAGATCTGGCCATAGTGGATCAGATTTTTCTGAAGAAAAATCCTAATAGATTTACTCTCAACACAAAGCATATCAAGTATTTTTTTTCTAGTTATTTCACATTTTATTGCCAGAAACAAATAGCAGAACTGCTTGTGTTGATGCAAGAGCTGCAGTGATGCTCAAAGCTTTGCATGAACATTTTGGTATGTTCCTGACTTTGTAAGGTCACTTTGGCTATTCAGAGGATTATATAAATCTGAACTTCCATTATTCCAACCCTTTGTTCACAGCTCCACCAGAACTTTGGAACAGTTTCTCAGAAGTAACTTGTATGAGAACCATAGTAATTGAGGTCAGAGGAGCCATATGTTTGATGAACAGCATGCTAGGAGCTGTGTTAAGTGGTCAGCATCCATCTGGAGATGAGGTTTTATCACTGAATAATTAACTGTGACCTTGCCTCTGATGGTCACTGTTTTGGATGGGGGGCTCCTGCCTTCTGAATGGACTTCAGCAGTTTTTACTTCTAAAAGAGGTTTTGAAGAGCTGCTTTTATGCTTCATGAAGCTTTTTTCCCTACTCTTCGGCAACTATCTAGTTTGGGGGCAGGGAGAGGTTTTGATTAAAAACTCAGTGAACGCACATTGGAGAAGTAGTTCTGGCTTCCTGGGAGCCAGTGCAGCTGAGAGAGGATAAACTACCATAATCTTTGTCATCGTATTGTTCTTCTATAAGGGAAACAGGTTGATGGTTTGCAGGTAAGGCAAGATTTATGCGTTCCTTTGCATGCAGCCAGGCCAGTCTGGGGACACAAGAAGGCACATGCCTGCCTTTGTGGTGGGGTTATCTACATGTGTGCTCTCAACACAGCCCATTCGAAGCCTTCCTGTAACTAAAGATGATTTTTTTCCTTTTAGCTTATCTGTCTCGTGTGCCAAACATCAGGTTTAGATTTATCTGTCTTACCATTCTTCATGCAATATGACTTGGTGTCTCAATATATTGCTCATCTGTGCTGGCTGTAGTGGAGGTGTGGACATATGTGTGTGCATGTGAAGTCAGACAAAATTTATAAGTTTCTTCTGCTTCATTGTTGCTGTGGGAATTGCAAGGGGAGAAACAAGAAAAAATATGTTGTACTGCAGTATGTGCACATAGGTACTGTAATGCTGGAAAGTTTTCATTTGGCAGTAATCACGGGCTTATTTAACTAGCCTTGATGCCAAAATATTTTTGATTTTTATGTATTTTTCATATATGCATAGCTCTGTAGACTATTATTGTATAATTTCTTGGTTAACTCCAGTACTTTTCCTACCCTGTTAGACAAATACGTTCCTGAAATCCTATTCTAATCTTGCTTCTTTGGTGAACCAAGGCCATTTCAGTTTCCCATGTATTTAGACATAGACAATGTGGGCAATAAGCTAGGGGGAGCCTTCAGTAGGGGGCCAAACCAAGAAGGGGAAATTACTTCGTTAACTGTACTTTTAATTGGGGATTCTTGTCAATTATGCTAATCTGCTAAATTTATAAAAGTGTCGAAGCCCTGTATCACGTGCATTCTGCCATAAATGCACCTGGAGGACCTTCCGTAAATGGCAACTGCTTTTTCTCATTTTAGTCTTGTTTGGCTTGTGATTTTAGGGCTGAAAAGGCATCAGTCTGATGAAAAAACGATAGTTGTGTATTGTACAGCTTTGTGTACAAGCTTGCTTTGTATCCTGTTAGCCTGCTGTTCACTGCTAGTTTTCCTCTTAGTCTTCGTTCTAGATTTTCTGAGGTTTTCTCAGTAATAAGATGCCAAACTTTCAGCTTATATAATGTTCTTCATGTTCCAACTTTAATTTCTGCTAACTTATTTTATACTTGGTAAAAATGTAATGTGCCTGTTTTGCCTGTAAGGAAATCTTGATCTCAGAAAATTCTGATCTTGAAAATTACCTTTTGAATGAAGGAGCTGGGCAGCTGTTGAGGTGAAATTGAGGTGAATGAGATGACATGCCATAGAACAGTTGCTTCTTTTAACACTCATAGAATGAGTAAATCATGTGAGTTTGGGGACATATATGTCTTTCTTAGAGTGACAGAATAAATTGTGCTACACATTTCCGAAAAGTAATATTTACTTCTGTTATTTATTCCTGTAGTAACAGTGACAGGTGAAAAGCAAAAGCAAATCCCTTCTTTCTTTCCCAGTGCAGTCTGCCTTCTTTTACAAGCAATTGCTCATGAGGTTCTAGTAACTAAGGGTCTTTGAGGGGCTATGAATGATCACCTCTGGTATCTGATGGTATAATCTCTGCCCTTCCATTTCTGGGCTAAATCATACTTTATGCAGGAGAGTAAGATAAAGGCTGTCATAGTTTGTGTTGATAGTTGTGGTTGAGGCACCTGGTAAGAGACTCTGCAGCCATACCCATCAGAGAGGGCTGTTCACTACAGGTACACCAGGATCTGATTCAGGAATGTGACGGGGAAGGATCCAGCATCTGGTGTAAGGCTTCCTGTCAGCTTCACTTGTCAAAAAATTGCTAGAGGGAACATGCAGAAAGCAATTGGGTAAAGGCCATCTATTTATTTATTTCATAGCACAGCTAAGTTAAACAACCGTCCAGCTGTTCAGTATTAATGATTCACTTCATCTACTTGGGCATGTCACTGCTTCAGAGGGATTTAAATCTTTTCAATTAAGGAATATTTTTCTCCTTTATGAAAAATCCAGATTATCTTTGGGTTGTTCTATCAATGTCCTCTGAGGTATTTCACATCTTGCTGTGTGGGGAAACCTCAGATGAGGGATAAGGCATTGCTCTCCAGAAATTTCTCCATCACTTCTCTGTACAAACATCCCCACTCAGTTATCTGGTGACAGCAACACCACTATTTCCTGGGGCACTGGTGAGGGTCGAGGATTATCTGAAACTTGAAGCCCCAAATCCCAGGCAACTGTGCTTAAAAGACAGTCTGTAGAGCTTCTCACAGAGTGCATAATAAACCATACTGCCTTTCCTAAGAGCAATACATGTTAGAGTACTTGTGTTTGAAATATGGATTCTGCTGCCTCTAGTATGATGATACATACCTCTTGGAATTTTTAGAGGGCTGTCAGTGTGGGATGCCTATAGGACTTTTAATCGTTTTCACTGTATACATACAGGATGGTATTTTGATCTCTGTGACTTGTTTGGGGACAGACAAATGAGTTATTGCCGGTGACCTCTCTTAACTTTCCTAGCAGAATTGCTTTTTATACCCTTCACTGCTAAGTGAAATTCTTTGGCTCACCTGAAAGGAGCAGTTTAAACCAGTCAAGTTTCTTTTTGAAATCAACTCAGTTCTTGATGTGAGAGTATCAAATACTTCTAGTAAGACTGCAGTCCTCTTATTAACCCAAGTTTCATACTGATGTAACTATTGATTTCCAGCACTATCTGACTAAGCTGGAGGGGTGGGGGAGCAAGCCAACAAAAAAGGGGAAAAAATCAGCCTGAAAGTTGAATTGACGTGAGGATCGTAACAAACATGTGAATGTGAAATGTGCAAAATTAATGGCACATGAAGCTGTGTGCTTGATTTACTGAATAGTCTCTACACACGTCTGCTTGTGTTACTTTTTCTTTTCATTAGCTACTTCAGGGCACTGGGCAGGAGGGGGGTTCTATCCCTTGGATGGTCTTTGAGGCAAAAATGATTAAGATTCTCTGTTTCTGATCTCTGGAGCCCTTCAAGCTAAGAATGCAACTCTCACGTTTTCATGCAGCTTAAAAGCAGGCAAGCTCAAAACTGCAGGCTTTATATTCCTAGGCATTGTCATGTCTAGGAAGATGCTTTCACTGTCAAAAATGGGTATAGAGGACCAGAGTATTTTGATGAACAAGAGAACAGCTTATCAATGTGCACACACACTGGAACTACATAAGACCAGGAGCTGCTTGTGTCTGGGGGTCCTACCATACCAAAGAACCAATGAGATGAGATATGACTGTTTCCACTGGTGAAGGGAAGCAATAAAACTATGCTCTCTGCCAGCATGATGCAATGAAAATCCCTGCTGGCACCAAATCCGGAGATCAGTATGACTTTGAGCTGCTTAGATACAGGAAGCCATTCACAAAGTCTAATTTCATCCTGGTGAGGCTCATCTCTTTGTGCTCGTCTTTAACACTTTTGTCCCCTGAGTCTGTTTCTGCACATCCTCTGCTCTCATGTGTGTCACTCTCATGTCACTGTAGCATCCCCAGTTTCCGTGTGTGTGCTCACACTCAGGAGAATTCAGTCAGAAAAATAGTAGGTGATGCCATAAATCTGTGAGTATGTTCTATCATCAGTAACACGGCACATATATTTGTGAGCAGAAAAAGAGTTCAGATGGAAGTAACTTTATATAATTTAAAAATCCAATGTATAGTCAAGTGTTAATTGAAAACGTTACAAAGTCTAGTATTGAGTATGCAATTTGAATTTTGGGTATGCTTAACTTGGTCAGCTGCCTCTCTGACCTTTTATTGCTCACCCCTGGGAAATACAAGTTCTGCTTGTCCTAAGAAAAGTCGACTCCTATTTGCCTTAGCTAAGTTTCCTAATGTGTTTCCTAATGAAGAGGAGATGCAGCCAGCCATCGGGCAGCACTCTCTTCTAGCTCACTCCACTGGCTGTAATGTCAGTAAATTCCTAGAGCTGTTTTGATTGCCAGACTCCAGACAAGAATACAGCTTGGTCATTTCACATTCTAATGTCACTGGCAGGATTAGAAGCCTGAAGGGGTTTGACAGCATGTAAACATGACGTTTTTTTGTATAGAAAAGTGAATCTTTATGGATTGGCTGTGTTGTTGTGTTTGGGTCTTTTAAACTTGTGCTCCCTTCACTCCCAATAGCCAAAAAAGAGGAAAGTCGAAGTAACAGTCGCGTAACTTGCAGCCCCTGTATATGATGCCTTTTCCTCCTATGTGTGTGAACTGCTGCCCTGAATTTAAATTCCTCTTGTCTCCCCCGGAGGTGTTAACAAAGACCTCTACTTCTCTGCTTCCATGTGTGTCCTATCCATCTTCTTCTTTTTTAGAAGTCCTCAAAATAGGGAAGAATTGTGCCAACTTTGCTATGTTGCAAATACACAGTGCATGGAGGATGTGCACTCTCTGATGGTTTGCAGTTACTGTGTGTGTTTGTACGTATCCCCTCAAGGAGCTCAGCTGGACTTGTGGCATGGAAGTTGCCTTTCTGCCTTGTCATGGCCCTTGCCCTTGGTGTCAGTCCTGTTGCTAACCCCAGTGTCTGTGTTTGCTTCTAAATACTAACAACCCTGTGCTACCATGATTAACTTGTCAGGAAGACAGGACTTTCTGCTTTACTTACAGCAGAGGGTTAACTGAGTGTTGTGATAAACCTTCTTCGGAGGGAGAAGAAGGGCAGTGCACTTCACTTGCCCAGCCTGCTTTCGACACCCCAAAGGCAGGGAGACGCATCCTGCATGGAGTTTCTTGAGGATGTGCTTCCACACAACCCAACAGCTCTTGGCATAGCACGCCCTGCTCTCAAGCTTTGCCTTCACAGCAGTATCAGGATCATTTCATCACAACATCTGCAACAATGAAGAGAATAGCAGGCAGTAAGAATTTTGATACCTTCCATTTTTTTCTCATGCTATTTTTCAGCCCTAATCCCAAGATGAAAACTAAATGGGCAATTTCATGATGATTTGTGGAGTTGAAAGTTGCACTTTCATAGTCTCTGACCTGGGGGATATTTCTAGGGTAGAGAAGGCAGAGCAGTCTCAGCACTTGCTATCTGCAATACCCCACAGTAACGTAGAAATTAATCTCTTGTATTTATTGTCTCCAAGTGGGAGCCTCAGCACTCGGGGTGACATGGGGAGGAGGGGAAGAAGGCAGAGTCTTCAGAAACTCCATCACTTGCACTAGCTGGAAATAAAAAAGAGTGACAAAATGGAGATGAGGTACCAGACTTCTGAGACCACAGTTGCTCTCTTGGAGGAGAGCCTCAAGTCAGCTGAATTTCTTGTCACATAAGACAGAAAGAACTATAGCCTAGAACATAATGGTGCTTGGGATGGATGAATCACAGTGTCTCTGCTTCATATGGACCCAAGCGCCTCTTGCTGTCTGTGGATGTTTTAGATCAGTAGGATGCATACTTGGAGCCAACCAGTTGCAGCAGATCTTGTGTCTGCCCAAACTCTGTTTGGATCATGCTAACTGTGGAAAGAGCCAGGCAAGTATGGTTTTTGCAAGCCAAGGATGGTGCCCTGCAGAGCTGATGGTGTCTGTTCCAGCATGTCAGACGGGAGAGGACAGCGTGGTGCATTAACTAAGTCCAGATGGCTTTGTGTGCGTGGACCCCTGGTGACTTCTGAGGTCTGCTGGGTATGAGTGGCTGCTTGGCTGAGGGCTGGAGGCTGGTGGTGGTGGAGGAGAGGTGACAAGCGAGTGCCTTCACAGAGACTCTGCCAGAGCCTCAGGTAGGGAACCAGGGGATAGCATCTCTCCTGACAGCATGGTGCATGCTGCAACCCATGGCATGTAAAGCAGGAAAGATGCTGCTCTTGGAAGGACCTGTGGAAGAAGTGTGTGGAGCTTGGCTCAGCTCTCCCTTGTGGAGGCTGCCTGGCTGTGCCTGGGGGTCCTGGATGGGGAGGAGAAAGAAAGACTTAGAAGGGTCCTGAAATGGCAGCAGGTGAGTCCCTCACTGTCTCCTGCAGCACAGCCTCAGCCTCTACTGCTTCCGGGATGTATTTCCTTAGCAAGGCTCGTATTCAGTAACCACAGAGACTATTAAATCTATGGTTATACCTTTAGGAAAAAAGACTTATTAAAAATATTTTCCTCCTAGAATCTGTTTTCAATTCAAATGCAAGAGGTAAAAAAAAGTTCCAGAAATATTTTCACATCAGAAACTTGAGTGAAAAACCTTGTTTCTCTGTAAAGTAATGACTAACTGGTTGAAAACAATTGCTGCTTTTTTAAAATTACCTGTGTTGCTAGATTTTGATTATGACACTGAACTATGTGAATTTCACTTACGAAAAAAGGAAGAATTATAATCAGTTTGGGTTTTCTCCCTTAAAATTAATTAAGACTGTGACCATGCATTACTGTACATAAAGAAAAATAAACATCATCTTAGCAACTTTTCAAGAGATGGGAAGATGTCATTGGTCATCAGGAAAACAAGAGAGGTTTTTTCTTTATATATTAAATGTCCTTTTTAGATGCCACAGTAGTAATTAAGGGTGATCTGAATCCTATAACATGATTAATCAAGAAACCCACTTTCATGTATAACCTTTACAAAAAGTGTTACTCATAGTGTAGTCTTACACAGTTCGATTATGGAGGTGTAATAAAAAGTTTGTTTTGCCTCCGGAGAAGTATCTCCAGGTTGGGAGATTGTTGTCCTCACCTGGCCAATGCTGAGCAGCGCACATGTGAGAGAAAAAGGTGCTGCTGGGCTGGCAGCACGATGGCAACAGTGTTGTTTTGCAGGTGCTTGAGCTTGAAGCGCATTACATACCTGAGCCTTATGGTTTGATTACCTGCCTGAGTAGTGAAATGTGAAGCTTGCCCAACAGGCACTGCTCGAGCTGTCTCTATGCAAATACTGCTTTTTGAAGAAAAGTCTTTTTATATCCAGTCATTTCCCATAAACTTTTCAGAGCTGCAAGGCAATAGATTTCCTTGTATTAATCCAAATAGAATTCTTAAATAAGATAATGTAATCAAGTAAAAATAAATTTAATGTCTTGTGTTTAATATTCTTGTTAGAGTCCTTACAAATCAGGCAGAAATGGTAGGAAAAAAATTGATTAAGCATATGTCAGTAGTAAATAACAGAAGCCTGGATTACATCCAAGTCAGGTCATAACTGATTAATATGAGCAGCTGACTGTATGTCTTCCCTGAATTCTGATGGTTTTAAGACTTTGGTAATACCAGTGTAGGATGCATACTGATGTATTTCAAAACCTAAGTCAAGCTTCTGTGGAAACTGATGCAAAACTATTTGTTAGCATATTTTAACAGCCTGGATACTACTTATCTTTAGATGTTGTTTGATGTTTGCTATTCAGTACTTCTAGCACTTTCCTAAAGTGCTAGCTCTAAGTGAAAGCAGAACACATTAGAGCAAGATGTGCTTTTTTAAGTACTGAAAATAAGCGGAGAATTGTAAAATAACATTTATTAAATGCTTGTTGCACAATAGGGCAATGCAGAACTTTAAGGAGTTCAGAGTTAGGGTTTCTGTATGTGGCAAGAGTAAGTTTCCCTTTGCAGTGTCTTTGAGCTTGGAGCCTCACAACACTGCTGCTTTGGTGTTTTGAGACCATGTTGTGGGACTGCCCATATTTTGGAAATTTTCTTTTAAATGGTTTAGGTTGTTTGTGAAATGTGGATAATCGTAAGGAACCTCTGTAAGTCTCTTAACACTTGTGGTCATGGTGCATGTTGGAAATCAACTGCAGCATCATGAGAATAGGTGAAGCCCACTCTTAAACAAGGGCTTGGGAGATGAAAGGCTCCCTGGGGCCACACTGCTGCTGGCCATCACCTCTGTGCTGTGCTTGGCCATCAGTGCAGCTCAGGTAAGAGTTCTGTGGCTGTGTGTTTCCAGCAGAAATGGTTCTTGGTGCAAGGTGTGCAAACGCAGCTGAATTGTCAGACCTCAGTTTGGTGCGTTTGTGCTGGGCCATGCCTGAGCTGGCTTTTTTACTCACTGCGTGTATCCCTCGTTTGCCCGGTGTACTCAGAGCCTACGTGTCGCACACAATGAGGATCAGCTCCATCATTAAGCATCACAACCTGTGATGTGTAAAACAACTGGGATGCAAATGAGCCCTGAAGAAATTAAATGGGATGCTCAGGGTCAAACACGGATCTCTCTAGACAATGACAAAAGGCTCCACATACTGGGTTTATGTACAAGTAGTGAATTGGGAGGTTACTTGCTCTGGACTTTCCATCATCAAAGCCTGTTCAGTAGCCTCTGCACTGGCTGCTGTGCCCACTGCTTGAACCAGAGGAACAGTTTCCCCAGATCCACCCTGAGTCTCCATGTAGTGGTCTGATTAACAATAGTTGTCTCCCTCTTATTTCTTTATTTTAATTGATAATTAGTCTAGCGTAGCTGATTAAGCGATTACTGTTGAAGTAGTTTAGCTGGATTGCATTCCATTTTTAAAAAATATTTCCTCTCTTCAGACACCTCTCTCCAGTGCTCTGTCTCAAGGTTTTATCTATGAATGATCTTGACCAATTTACTTTTACCCAATTATTATTGTAAATGCTTCAGTGCATTAAGAGAATGCATCTACTGTGATAGATTTGGATTGTAATAATTCAGTTGATATTTCCTCATTCAGATTTCCATTAAAAGTCATAGTTGACCTGAAGTAGGACCATGGCAGTGTGGCTGGCTGGCTGAAAGATGTGACACAAAGGGAGCACAGTGACATGGGAGGAAAAGGTGGCATGGTGGAGAGCTTCCAGAATCAATTGCAGGGCTTAATTCAAGTTTGTTGCTGATTGGGAAGATCTGTTATACAGGACACTAATGAAATTTGCAGGCGGTATTAAATTGGAAGGCATTGAAACCCCACTGAAGAGAGAGACGTTATCAGTGACCATGAGAAAAACAAGAGGAGTATCTACTAAAAACTGTTTCATTCTAAGAAAAGAGAAAGTATTTCTGAAGGAAGGTTATCACATGTAACATTGAAGACGGAGCAGAAAGCTTGGAGATAGAAATGCTGTCAGTGGGTGTCTCACTGCAGTTTAAGTACTCTATTTCTGTGTGTTATAACCATGAAAAAGCCACTGTAATTCTGGGAGCTGTTCCTGAAAATATCCTTTTCTGAACAGATTATTAACTGATACCGCAAGGCACTGTGTATGCTCTGCATGCTCACATAAAAATCAGGGGCGGAGGGGGAAATGAAACTGTATTTTATAACAGTTGGATGATACAGCCTGACATGCTTCATTCATGTACTGCACATGGAGCTTGTTTTTTGTTTATTGAAGCTTACATGGTGCAATTACTGGTTGTGTTTTCCTTTCTTTTTACAAATGGAAAATGCATAACATGTTTTATTTCTATCTTTATTGAGTTACTGCTTTACTAGAAATGTTTCTACATAACTTGAAAACAATAATGAGGCCCATGCAGTCACCTTTCAATCTTTATTACGAAAGAGGAGCTAGAGAGATACGTCATGCCTGTGTAACATGTAAGTCTGTTGCTGGCTAGTTGCAAACCCCTGTCTGGAGCAGCATCAGTTACGGTAGTTTCTATGCGAGTTGAAAACTTTGTTTTGAGTACAAACACCTGATGAGGAATTCTCTGGAAATACATAAATCAATGTTAAAAGCTAGACATAGTTTTTTTCTTGTGCTTTATGGTGGACTTTTGGGCAGCTGGTGGTATCTCCATGTGCTTATAGCCATACTAAGTAACTTGTGAAAGTACAGACGTTATCAAACCCGAGGTCAGCTCTAGGTGCCAGGAGCAGCTGAGTTGTTTTTCTGATGGCAGTGAAGGTGTTATTTGCAGCTTCTTTCACTGGCTGCTGGTGATTAAACTTCTAATAATCACAAGAAGATTTTAATTACATTTGGTCTTTCTAGGCTGTTTTGATATCAAGTGAACTTTTAAAAAGCCACAGTCGTCTTCCACAGAACTAAAAATGAATTGAAATTCTGCCATGCAATTTTGAGCTGACATTTTGATAATTACAGAGAAGAAGCTACATAAAAATAATATTCAGGCTGTATCAGGGCCCAAGGCTGTCCTTGTGCAGTGCACTCATGTTAGATCACTGGAACTGGGCAGTGCCTTGCAGAGCCTTGCCACAGAAATACCCGTGGCCAGAAAGGAGAGGGGAATTTGGGGCAAAGGGATGAAGGACAGAAATGTCTTTAGCAGAGCTGTGGCTGCAGTTTGCAGCTAGGCTGTGGGCTAAGTAGTGTGAGTTCTCCTGAATTTTACACTGAGTTACCATATCAAATACAAATGCTATAGCTTTTGTCGTCGTCATTCTGGTTCTAAAGTGTTTTGATGTCTATCGAGAGTTATTTTGAGATAAATGTGTCAGACTCAGCAATATCCTATGCTGTTCCACTGTTCCTGTATGTGCACGGCACTTCGGCACCTTGTACCAGCATAGACTAAATTTAAGAAGTAAAAGAAAGTAACCATGTCAGGATATTTATTAATAGGACATTAGTGACATATTGCAATATCTTGGGTGAAATTTTTTGTAATGCTAGCTAAATTCACAGACTGTTTGCAAATATGGCTGACTTTGAGAAATGTCCCAGCATTAGCTGGAACAAAGTCATATGTTTTACTGATGAATACTGCTCTCCTGAGAAGAATGAGATGCAGTAATGTCAGTGAGGAAGAACACAGCACATTTCAGAGTCCTTGTCTAAGACTGCGAGGTGGTTTCTGTTGATATCTCACCCACAAAAGTATGCCCTACACTCAAGCTAATTGTACTGTCCAAAGTCTCTGATATAAGTACAGAATAAAATTTGCATTGCCCACTTTTTTTGGCTACCAGCATTTTCAGAATTGGTGGATTTCCAGATTTCTTTGCTTAGGCTTTGCTCTGAGATGTGATTATTTAGTTGTTAGTCATACCCTGTTGGCATTGCAGTTTGCTTCTACCTTGTCTTGCAAGCCCTGTTCAGGGAGACAAAATTTTCTGTAGGTCTGATGTTTTGGGGGGTTTTTTTAAGGGATAATTCAGTGTTAGATGGATGAATGGATGGATATGCAGCTTTACTTGTTTGGGAGGTTGATAATGCATCAGAGCTGCACTGCACCAGTGTTAGGCTTTGTTAATCCTCAGCTCCTACTAGTCTGAAATATTTGTTACTGTTTTATATCAGTGAACATCTTCAGATTTGCTTTTCAGGAGTTTTCAACTGGATTCTAGAACCAAGGCTATTGGTGAATATTGGGTTCATGATGCCTCAGTTGAAAATGCAGGTCTAGGCTGCTTGCTGCCTAATCATGTCTAGGAAGATGCCAGTGGGATCCAACAACCCCAGGAAGGTTGGCTGGTACAGTCTTAGAGAGCATGTTTGTGTTGCACCCTTATGCCACCAGCACAAGGGTTTCCGTCAGCATTTACTGTATGCGGTGGATGCTCCTGCCTTCCTTTTAGTAGGTCTTTTACTATGAAAGTGACAGATCTTGGGACTTCCCTTACCCTCTGAAAACAGATTAAAAGGTTAGAACATTAAGATTAAAAGGTTAAAAACAAACTGATGTCCAGAGTCCTAAGTATCCCACCTCAACAGGAGTTCTGTACAAAATGCTCCCACAGAATTGAACCTGAAGTAGAGCATGATCCGTGGGTCTCAGAAAGTCGAGGGCCTGCTGGCAGTGTGCTTCTGATGATGGCTGCTCCATCCCCCTCACCTGAGCTTCTGGTACAGCTGAGTCTCCAAAAAGCTGTCCTGAGATATTGTTTTACATCTGGTAATATTTAATAAGCTAAAGGGGTTTTTACGTGGCTAAAAGCTGATGCCATAAAGACAAAAGCATAGAAGAGACAACCTGTCTAGGCTAGCAGAATGATATCATGAGGTTAGATGAAGTGTTTTGTACTTCACGACAGATTATCACAGAGAGAAATGCGAGCTTTGTTTTGTAAACATGGCAGGCTTTGTTGTTGTCATTTGTGCAGTGAAGAAAGCAAGGTCATGTCTGTGATTTGCTTGTTCAGACTTTCAGCTTGGGCTGGGTAAGTGATGTGAGTAGTAACCCAAGCGAGGCCTGCTTCACTGAAAGGCAAGTTGGACAGAAAGCAAGTAACAACTTTAAAAACGTGTAAGCGAAGTTAACAACCCTTGTGCAATAGCAAGGTTGTTCTATTGGATGTGTTGATCCCAGCATTCCTGGACCTGGAAAAGTCTTTAACTCATAATAAACAAATACAAATGCTTTGGAATTTAGCAGTAAGTTCTAATGCTATAGAAAAGGCCAGTTATGTTGGTCTGCTGTAGTGGTTTTTTCAATAACTCATCAGGGATAGAATAAATACAGGCTGCAGCACTTAACTAGGCTGTGGGAAAGTTTTATTAATGGCAAAAAAAAGGAAAAGGAAGTATTAATTGTAGTGAACAACTGTGATACATCTGAAGTTGCATATTATCTACCTCCAGATAGCGATGAAGCTGTGATAGAACATCTAGTTCAAATCTTTCCACCTCCGAAGGGAATAAATTAGAAAATACAACAACCAAAATAACTCTGAATTCTTTGGAGTTACCATCATTAAACAGAACGTGAAAGTGAATATTTAATTACATTTGCAGTCAGGCTGGAAAGTATGGGCTCGTGCAGCTTTACTGCTGGTCAAGACTGTATTCACTGGAAAGTGATGCGTTTCTGCCTGGCAATCCTTCAAATTCAGCCTCCCAAAAGGACTTTGGGAGGGTTTGGGTGAGTGAAGGCATCAGATGCAATTACAAAAAGGATCAGAAGATCAAAGAGCAAGACTGAGTGCAGTGTAGGAGAAGGCTGCAAAGCAAAGCTGCAGGGAGAAAATACTGAAGAAAAAGTTAAAAAGCTTGAAATTTTTTCAGGCACCAAAGGAACAAGAGGTCCCTGAAAAATTCAACAGGACTTCAAGAAGCAATTTATTGACAAAAGCAGCAGACATTTCTCAGATTTGATGAGTTCTCAGCCTCAGTGCTCACCTGGCAAGGTGGAGGTCAGACATCACCTTGATAGAAACCTGCCATGAGGAGGAGAGGAAATGCTGGATGAAATTTTGCTCACTCAAGATCATCCAAAATGTAATGAGCCTGTGATGCCTCCCAGTGTTCCAGGAAGACAGCTTTGGTGAAGTGATGCTTTATTAACTTCAAGCAGCCCAAGGATCAAATAATGTAGTAAGATTTTTCTTTGACTCTGTGTGTGTGCTCACCCTCTGTACCCTAATTCAGTATTTCAGGTATTTTTACATTTGTGGGTGTGTTGGGTTGACCCTGAGTTGATGGACAGTCTTTAAGACCAATTACGCTTCTCACAATTTACATATTTAAACCGCACAGAAAGGCGGGATTTCCCCTTTTGGTCGGAGCTCGCCTGCTGGAAGGGGGGGGCTC
>NW_008238831.1:1530592-1560357 GCF_000691975.1 Corvus brachyrhynchos | reverse complement strand
TTTTCTCCTAATTCTTATCTCACAGAAGGAAAATAAGTAAATAATGAATATTTTGAATCAAAACCACTACATTTAATTGGTGTTTCTGCCCGGTTTCGAACTCAACCCGCTACAGTGGGCAAAGCTGACTGTGAGACTGAAGGCAAAGCCTGTAACAAACCTCTCAATTATTTATTCATCTTGCTCATCATCCCATGTGATGCCCTACAGCTCAGCTCCTTCCTTCAGCTGCTTTGGAACCTGTTGAGTTCCAGTTTCATTGCTGTCTGACCTTGGACATAGGGTACAACTGAGGCACAGTGAACACTGGCAATATGGATATGAGGTAGCATTAGACCTCATCCTCTAGATTCAGCACAAGATAAAGCTAGTGTCAGATATTTGGATGCTGAGGAAAGATTTGGTGCATGTGAAATACAGAATATTTATCCACAAGTAGAATTTCTCTAAAATTGTTTCAAGTTTGCTGCTTGTAATGGTTTGTTTGCTTATGGAGTTTGTTTTCTAGAGCTGGACACCTTCCATTCCCAGCTTCTGAGCTGTGTTGAGCATCTTGCAGAGTCAGGGCATATAAGCTCTTTGTAGGAAACAGCTTTTCTCAGCCATAGTTAGTCCTCTATTCTTGTAGGCCATGAATCTCTGTAACTTCATTCAGTCATCCAGTGGAGAGATTTGTTGCTCATCACCAGAGCAGCAAGTGCCTTCTCAGGTTTATCTATGACATGGCACAGCGTATTTTATATGTGACATTCCTTTAAAAATGTTACTAATGTTCAAGTGGGTGTACTGATGGAACAATTTCAAATGCATATGTTGCCACTGATCTCCTTGGTGCTGTCTGGACCAGTCATTTTCATGTGTGAATACTTATGCTAATCCATGCCTCGTTAATATATTAAGTATCAATTTGCATAAACAAGGTTGTTGAATGGTGTAATTTAAATGCTAGGCACAGCTATTTTGCCTGTGACAGGAAGGTATGAAAAATAATTGTAATAAATATTGATAATAAAGCAGCAACAGAGAAATTGCTTTTGAATGGCTCTATAACAACCAGAACACAAGTCCTGGGTTGTAGATTTACAGTGCATCAGTTCTCAAAGAAGCATGGATTTACTGGCAGAAAGGTTTGTGTATTTGCTAAGGTAAAAAGAAATGAAATTATCAGGAATGCTTTTCATTTTATTAATTTTTTTCCTGCTGCTTTAAAACATCTATCCCATGAAGCTGACTTGTGAATCAGACATGAGTGACAGAGCCCCTTTTGACTTGGCTCTTACTTCAAATGGAGAATTCCAGCACTAGCTCAGGCTTAGTCCTGGCACAAGCCCTTCTTCAGTATCAGCTCAGTGCTGGAAGAAGTGCCTCTAGGATCTGTTCATTGTTCAGAGCCACGGCTAGCAAGGTTAAACTTCTACCTCAGCTTAAGACAGCTCCTTCTGGCCTTTTGGAGTGGGAGCTGACCTCCCGCGTGGATGTTGGGCAACACTGGGAACACGAAGTCGTGTGAGCTGACCTATGCTCACTGTCTGGAGCTGTGAGCACTTGTGCCAGAGCTCTGCTTACAAGGGTGAGCCTGCAGCTGGATGTATACATGTATTTCTCTATCTCCAGTTTCTAGAACAATGGCTATACATGTGTTTAGGTACATTTTAAGTATTTGACAAAGCATAATCTGAATTTCAGTTTGGAATCTGAGTCTTCAGGTAAATGGCAGCAAGGAGAAAAATAACCAGGAGACTCAGGAAATAATTTTGTTCCCACTAATGTATTTTTAGAGTGAATTTTAAAGTTTTGTGCCAAAAAAAATAGAGAATATGCTCAATTTTTGTGTAACACTTTCTCAAATTTCAGCAATTTATGAAATTGTCATTGTGGCTTTCCTCAGAATTTAGCCTGGTAGAGTAGGGCTGATCCTGGTGCAACAAGAATTTCTTTTCTTTTTACTCCTATTTTTTCCATCTCTTCCCAAGTCATTGGCAATAATTCCTAGTTATTGCAGGACACTGTTTTGTTTAGATTGCCAGGCCCATATTAGAAGGCTGGGAAAGGTCAGAGCACTCCAGTAGATGATTTATTGTAAGAGGTCAGGTGAGTCTTAGATTTACATACCCACAGCAGGGACAAATAATTTTATTTGTGTGTTTTTACTTCTGTATCTTGCACAAGTGAAGCGAGTGACTCCACTAAGATTAGAAACAGTGAACTCTCATTCCCATTTTTTTCTCTGTTGTTGTTCAGTGAATTTGGAGGGTTTTTTATTTTTTCATGTGAAAGGTCAGGGCAATATTAGTGTTTCTCATTTAGACTCATTAAAGAGAAAATAATATGTATTTTAGGTTTTGAAATGGTACTATAGTCTGAATGTCATAGGGGAAAATGACTTCATGGATAATGCTGTTCTGTGTTTGTCACGTTAGGGTTTGCAGCTTTAGCTTAAACCTGACATCTGCCTGTCTCTCTATGCCCCCGTTCATACACAAACTTACTTGCAATTTGTGGCTATGCTGGGGGGGTGGGTTGCTGCATCCAGGGGCTTCTGTAAATTAGGGAGGGTAAAGGTACAGGCAGAGCAGCATTGGTAGGTGCTCCTCTACTCTGGAGCCCTGCAAAGCCCTCTGCCCACCTCTGGGCCAACTTGAATCCTGTAAGTTCCTCAGGGCTGCTTTATTCCAGGGCTTTTTCCACTGGATTAATGAAATCTTGCTGACAATCTTCATGAGAGAAGATTACAGAAGATTTGTTTCATGTGAATTGGCTATTAATGTTTTTGCTGTTGCTGCTTTGGCAAGAATGAATTCTGAACCAAGGAGTAAGTCTGCTGTGGAAGCCAACTGGAGGGAATCTGAAAAGAAAACAAGAGCTGACTGGAATTACTGATCTGCATGTAACTTCTCAGTAGTTATTGATTAGCTTCATGCAAAAATTGCCAATCTGTAGTTGTCTAGGTAGTTAATCTGAGCTCCATGGTAAGGCAGTGGTTTGTGTAGCTTTGCTTTTGCTGAGAGGCACCCCCAGTGACACCCTGCTCCTCTACGACGATGAAAAAATTCCCACTCTGTGCAGGTTAGCAGCAGGGTTTTACTGAGGAGGGATCTGTGGGAATGTTAATCAATCACCCATTTTCCAGTATATGAGTAAAACACTGACTGCCCCACAAGAAATCCAAACAGGTCAGACAGCAGCCAGTAACCCTGTGTTTGCTGTGGTAGATACTTGGTTTGCCCAAAAAAGATGAATGCCCTGTCTCGGTGTCCATGTGGTCTGTGGGTCAAAATAAATCTCCTGTAGCAAGGAACAGAATTTGTATACTACATGCACTAATCTAAGTATGGCTCAACTTTTTTGACTTCTGAAAATATGTTCTGGATGCCGATAGAGGAGGGGGAAACAGCAAAAACGATGCATTTTCTGTATGTGTGAAAAGTGCTCGATAGACAAGAGACTAATTTTGTTCCTTTTGTCCATATACTTTGGTTTGGGGACTGTGCATGCGATGTGTGAACATTTGACTGACCCCTGTGTGTATGTGAAATTGGCCAGGCTCCCTGAAGTGCGTGGTGCGCTGCTCCTTCCTGCAGCTGAGGGTTTGGCCCCGGTAGCACAGCAGGGAGGCTGCTTCCCTGTCAGCACTTCTGTGCCTGAGAGATAAGCATGGCTTGTTCAACCCACAGAATCATATTCTATAGAAGGTTTGGATTGGAAGGGGCCTTAAAGGCCATCTTGTTCCTACCCCCTGCCATGGGCTGGGACACCTTTCACTGGACAGGTTGCTCCAAGCCCCATCCAACTTTGCCTGGAACTCACACTTGAAGATGAGATATTCCAAAAAGTTGATGCTCAGTCTTGACGATACCGTCAAATAAGTAAATTAAAAGTAGTGCAGACATTCTGATCTGAATTTATGCATTTGCGTTTGCTTTCGTTGGGGTTATTGCACACATTAGTGTGTTGCCAGCACTGGAAGTAGTGCCACAATGTGTCTCAGAGCCGTCTCCACCCTTCCATTGGTACATCTTGAAATGGAGTATTTTTAATTAGTTATTAACTCCAGAGAGTATCTGGATTGGTGTATTGAACAGAATTTGATAATATCTGCCACCAATAATATGATTTGGGGAGCACTTCAGCAGCAAGATAAAAGTTATTATATAATTGTAACAGTAGTAATTCAGTCCACCAGCTAGCATGGGAGGAATAGCATATATCCCTTTTATTAGAAGCATTCTTCATCTGCTGTGACCTTAACGTGAGTTCTCTCACAAAAATGAAGTTAAAATGGAGTTATAGATGGAAATACTCACTGGTACTGCTGACAGACTCATATTACAGAGACACTGCAGTTATTCCCCAAAAGATGTGACGCTATGCAAAATGCAAAAATCTCCAGATATGTCAAGATTTTTGAGTGTCTTACCAGTGTATTTTTCACGTCATATCTTTGTAGTTCTACATACTTCTGCCATATAAGAATGCAGCTGAATCTAGATAAAAACTGGCTTAAGAAACAGATTTTTTTTCCAAACCTTTTTTACCAAAAAGAATGCTGTTTTCCTTTGGTCAGAGGAAGGTTGGATTTGGCTCCCATTAAGATTTCAGGACTTCGTAAGTCCTGAAAACATTTATTGGAAATGTCAGTTATTTTAACAGCTTGGAAGCTACCTGAAATTATTTCTTTTTGTGAAATCCAGTGTAGAACAAACCTTGTTTTGTCCCATGGGTCTCCTGGTAAGGAGGTTTCAGTTTGTAGATCACCCTGTTACACTACTTTCTTAGTCATCCCCAATCCCACTTAATTTACATTACTTGTATATGTATGCTGTAGTGATGAGCTTTATGGTACAATCTAGTCTTTGTTTTAATTTGGTGAATGACTTCAGTGTACTGACTGCTGGCAGTAGTGTCACAGACCTTGTGGTTTCCATAGGGATGATGGAATTTCCCGTGATTGTTTCATAGATAACTGATAAACAACTGCCCTTCCTAAGCTTGCTTTTGTCTGGAATTGCTGTAGCTATACCGAGGTATCAGGTACAATCTGGTTTTGGTTGGATATTCAGGGCAGGTGCCACGTCTGAACTTCAAAGCCTGTTTATGTCCACTCTGCAGCAAAGTCTGCTCCATCCTGCACAGATGTAGTGTAGTTCAATACACAATAACGACAAAGCAAAATATTCCCAGGCGATCTGCTAGACTGATGCTAATGTACTGAGGTGCGCCTTTGTGTCAGAACCAAGCTCTGAATTTACTGCAGGCAGGTTTACAGGCAGAGCATCAGGAGATGTGCATTTGCAGGATGGAAAATTCAGGGAGACATCAACCTGGGTGTTTGGTGTGCAAGACATTTGGGAGATGTGGGTGCTTACTTACTTAATGCTTATTTTAAGGAAGCTTGCCAAGGTAATCTCTATGTTAAGGCATTGTTAACCATTTTAACCAGCTTCAACAGCAAACATTTTACCGGAATAATATTACCTTTTTTTTCCAGCATGAAAGATGATAGCATAAAACATAAACATAAAATTATGAATCCTCATTAAGAAAGCTGTGCTTAATTTAAGAAATGATACAATTAGTGTTGTGCATCATTTCACCTAAAGCATAATGCTATTAATGATAACTAAAAATTCTGACTTCTCTAGAGCACCTTCTAGCAAGACCTGACTAGGGAAGTGAGTGTTCATGCCTGGCGTGCGTTCCTTGCACATTCAGAATGAAACAGTACCAATTACTTTCTCGGGTGGCCAGGAAGGTCAACACTACCCCAGCTTATACCAGCAATAGTGTGGCCAGCAGGACCAGGGCAGTGACCATCCCCCACCCTGGGCACTGGTGAGGCCATTCCTTGAATCCTGAGGTCAGTTTTGGGCCCTTCATGACAAAAAGGACATCAAGGAGCTGAAGCATGTCCAGAGAAGGACCATGGAGCTGGGGAAGTGTCTGAAGCACAGGTCTGATGAGGAGCAGATGAGGCAACTCAGGAGGCTCAGCCTGGAGAAAAGGAGGTGCAGGGGCAGTGTCTCACTCTCTACAACTCCCTGACAGGAGATCAGAGGCAGGTGAGGGTCAGGCTATGCTCCCAGATTGTAGTGACAGAACAAGAGGAAACAGCCTCAAGTTGCACCAGGAGAGGTTTAGATTGGATGTCAAGGAAAATTTCTTCACTGAAAGTACTCTTAAGCCCTGTCACAGGCTGCCCAGGGAAGTGATGGAGTCACAGTCCCTGGAACTGTTTAAAAGACATGTGGATGTGGTACTTGGGGACAAGGTTTAGTGGTAGACTCGGCAGTGTTGGATAATGGTTGGACTTGATTATCTTAGAGGGCTTTTCCAACCTAAAAGATTCTATGATTAAATGTACAAACAGAATATATTCTTATTTAGCATATGTTTTGCCTGATGTGATTTAACTTGGCACTAGCTGAACTTACCTAGGGGTGTCTAATGGCTGCTTCTGTTCTCTTTTACAAGGCCCTATAGTGAGAAATGAGATGTGAAAAAACAGCTGGTTAACTGTCCACATTAGTTACCCAGAGGTTTGTGCATCTGCTCAGTCACCTGAATTGTATGTAGTTAGTTGGGCCCATTTCTGTCAAGTGCACTAAAGCAAAAGGAAAGGAGAGATTCGAGATCATCTGGATGTCTTCTCTACTCTTTTCTCCTCCCTAAAGTAGTCATCCATGGAAATACCAAATAATTAAAAACTGCCTTTTCTTTCTCAGTGAAGCCTCTGACCATTATTACAAGACAGAAATGAAGCTGGCTGTTAACCTGGATTGACATTCAGTGTTCACATTCTTTATACAGCTTTGATATATTCTCTTTAATGCTTCTTGGAACAAACCACCACTGAATTCCTGTCTGTCACTCAGCTTGCTTAGTCTGTAAGTTCCAACAGTACTGAGCTGACGCTGGGTGTATGAGCAAGGGAGGAAGTACATGCCACACTCAGCAGTTGGGAGAGATGTCCTTGTCATCACACACGTGACCAGATGTGTTCCCTGGGATCCTTCTGTGTGCTTGGTCACAACATGCCTCACTCTGAGCCTGTGAATTTAGCTGTATGCTTGTCTGTAATGTTCAGGGAGGCTGTGATGTGATAGAAATGCTTATGTATGAAGGTGAAAAGGTGATTTACCAAGCTTTGGGTTTGTGCACGTACCTGGTACTCAGTGCTGGCTGCTTGATGTTCCCTGTGGTGTTTTTAGCAGCCAAGTGCCTATTTTGTGACTATTGCTATGGTGGCAGTCAGTGCTATCACAGAGATTGGGAATAAATGCCCACCTGGCAGCCAGGTTATCATATTCCCCTTACACAGGCCAGTCTTGATCAGGCTTTGTGATACATGATATACATACATGATGTGATGCAGCATCTGCCCTGGCCTTTCTTCATGCAAAGGGAAAGGCTTTTGGCATCTTCTATTACTGTCTCACTATCTGTCAAAATTCCCTTAAAAACCCATTCATTCATTCTGTATGTGAGAGATGCCTTAACACATTACATGCATATCCATATACTGCTTTTCAAATGACATTAACTCTTTCTGGTGTGGTTTCCACAGTCCAGCACTGTGGTGTCCTGGTTCTCAGCCTTCTCTGTGGCCTGACAGTTCCTCAGGGTTTTCTACTTCAAACTGTCTTGAAGTTCCTCATGCATGGATTTGATAATTTTGAAAGGTAGGGCTTCACTTGGCACAATATGCAAACAGATTTCATGGGGTAATAGACAGTTTTTCATTACTGAAACGTGAGCTTTTTCTTCCTCAGGCATCACTGTAATGGCATCTTGAGAACCAAAGATTGCAGTTCTTGATTCCGCTGCATGAAGCCTCCTCTCAAGTGTCTTTGGTTGTGACAGACACGCTCTTACTCTGAGTGCTGGCTCAATAGCCTGGTTTCAGAACCTACCCCTGTCCTTCCCCTCCCATCTGAATGCTGTTATGAAATTCTTCCAGTTTTTATGTTTCCTTATCACTAAATCACACCTTTTACTGACAACTTCCTTGCCAAAGCCTTGTGTTTTGGAGTGTCCACAGCCATTTCCTTCTTCCTGCTTCCTGGACTCTGCTCAGCTCTCTCCTTTCTCCAGATGGGTTCATATCACTGTTGTTCGCCACCTTCCTTTGTATTTTGTCACAGCAGTGCTGGCAGCCTTTTCTGATCATCTCCTGCCTCTCTAGCCTTCTGCCTTGCTGACGTTTCTTCTTGTCAACTTTACATAGTTTAGCACAGTGTCCTGCTGCCTGTCTGTTGTCATTCACTCCCACTGGCAGTGGTGTGCCAGGACAACCATGTGCCAGGACTGCTGTGCTCACTGGTCCTGCAGCATGCCCCCTCTCCATCAGGCATTTCTCCATGCTACCCTTTGGGCAAGTGCTTTGCCTGGGTTTTTTGTCTCTCCTATTCTTTCAGCTTTTTATCTGGAATCAGTGTCCCCCTGTTTACAGAAGAAATACTCCAACCAAAGATATAAAACAGTATCTACCTTGTGTTTTGTTGAAGTTGTCACTAGAAATATGAAGTATTCCCTTCCCGAGCTCTCAGCTGTCTGAGTGTGACATCCCTAGGGCAAACATTAGGGCTGCTCTGTGTAGATTTCCCCAGTTTTATTATTATAACAAAGAAGAACCAGCAGACAAAAATGTAGTTTTATTTTCAGCTCTCATTATATTGTGTCACATAGGTTGAACAGTCCCTTGTTCTTTTTTCATTTAATTTCCTTAAAGTACATAAATGTGTATGTCCATGCATACCCGTGTACAGCTGCAGTGGAGACTGCTTTGGTATTTGCAAGGAGGGCCAGGGCTGCACAGGAACATCTGATCTTGGGTTCAGGATACCAGTGTTTGACTACTTGCTCTGAGAATAGGATGCAAAATTCCAGCTCCATTTTTCTGCTCTCCTCCTCGGGATGTTAAAGAGAAGGCGCACCCCTTATTGCTCAGACCTCACCACCTGGGTTTTTGTTCCTTGTTTGGTGGCATGAAGTGACTGTTGTATTTACTTTGGCTTTGCATAGCTGTATTTGCTATAGCCTGGAAGGTATGTGGCTTTCCAACACTCTAATATTGTCCCTGCCTTAGTTAAATAAGAATCTAGATGATCCCACAGCTTAAAGTCTCATCTACTCCATCTGTTTTCTGAGCACTGTTATTCACCAGCTTTCATGAAATGAAAAATATATTTCCATCAAAATGGAAAGGAGGACCTCTAGCCTTTGGAGTCTGACAAAGCCTGAGAATTTGCTTTGGGCCTGCAAAGGTGCAGTAATGAATCTTTTGATGGCTCCTGTTCTGCTGTGTTGTCCTTACAGAGAGCAAAAGATACCTTTGAAAACATCCCCGTTTATTATAACAGGTCATGAGCGGAGAAAAAGAGGATGAAATTAGGTTCTTGATTGTTGTTGCTTTTATGGAAGAAACATTTCCAAAAAGTAGCTGCTGGAAAAACAATATATGTATGGTGAATTTTGACTTAGTGAAAACCTAGAGTAGGCAAACCAGGTAAGTCTGGGTTGGCTGATACCAATTGACAAAAAGGTAAATGATGGCCCACCAAGATCCCCAGACACTTTTTGCAGGTATAGACCAGCAAAAACCCACCTCATCTGGGTGTCTCTGTGATCAAGCTGGTTCCAAGGGCAGAGCAGATTGCCCCATGCTGCTTTCATTTATCCCTGTAGGTCTTTGCAGGAGCTCTGTGTGTTTGCTTGGCAGATGGATTTAGCTGTCAATCTTCCTGCTTTGAACTGAGCTGATTTCAGTAAGTTAGTGATACATATTTGCAGTAAAGAAACCTACCTTAAATGCATTGGTTAGTGTAGTTGCAACCTGAGCAGTCTAATCAAAGTTATTTTTATTTTTAATAATAGCAGGGAAATAAAGGAAAATTATGATTAGTACTGCAAGAGGAGTGGTGAGCCTGCCTCTTTTCCTGCTTCCTGCAGTCCTGCAGGGTCAGTATGGAGGGGCTGCACTATGGAGCCTTCTCAGCATCCCAAGCTGTATGCATGCAGTTGTGATGGTGAGGATTTCTTCTTCTCTTCAATGCCCAGTTGGAGCTGTTTTGATTCATTTCCTAATATGCATTGCACCTTGGTCTTCCTTAGTTGGTCTGCCACTGTGTGGAGTGCTCCTGCTTGGAGCCTTAGTGCCGAGATGATGTGAAGGATGAGTCCTTTGACATTGGGGAATGTCTGGGGTGCTCTGGCATGTTGAGGTGGATGTGCTTTCTCTAACTTCTCATTCAAGCAAGCAACAACACTGGAAATTGAGCTGGCAGTGGCTCAGGAAGGCTCCTGCCAGAACCTTGGGCTTAGGGTCAGGCAAAGCACTCAGCAGTGGATGTTCTGGCACACACAGCTAAGAACAGCAACTGGTTAAAAATTTCCTAGGCAACAGAAACTCTCATATCATTCTCTTAGAAAAGGATTATTTTCTTGCTTGCTTTTGATTTTATTTTTTCATTCAGATAGCCAAGTCTCAGTTTCTCATTAACTGCTTTATAAATCAGAGGGAACTGGAAAAGAGGGCAAGAGCTTGTGGGCAGCTCTCTTGGTGCATGGGCAGCTTCTATGAGGGGATTTTGTGTTGGTGCTTCTGCATGAGTGCAAAATGCATGTCTCTTGCTTCCCATGGCTGGCATCCCTCATGGAGGAATCCATGCCCAGAGTATTGCAGGAGTAACTGTCTGTACTGCTGAGAACACCCAGCTTGTCACCGTGGCTGGAAGTGGTTTTGTGCCAAAGCACTGGGCAGTAATTGGGCTGGGGTTGGTGGGTCCCTGTTTTAGATATTTGACCAGTCTGCAGCTGAGGGGAGTTGAGCTGAGAGCAGCAGTCCTGGCATTTCTGTGTCAGTGCTTGAGTGGCATCACCCCAGCTCCCAGGCTGCTACTTATATGCTCTCAGTTGCCTGCCTGAAAGATTCTGTTTAATTATAGAGATTTTTGCATGTTTACATTTTTTAATAGAAATTTAATTTACAGAGAAACTGCTCTATAGAGTACCTTCTCAGGTGAGGAGAAAGTCACCTCTGCCTTAAAGTGAAGCACTCCTTGGGTAAGTGTAAAATGCTTCCCTGAAACAAGTGTTAGTTATGAAATATGAAAAATTAAAATCTTTTATTCTAAAGAACCTAGAAACTCTGACCAAGGTTTCATTCCTAAAATACTCAGAAGGGAAGTGGAATTAGTCCCTTCAAGCTCTATTTAGGCTTTCAAAGCAGAACGTATCTTGAAGCACACAAAGCTGATAGATACAGAGTAGATGGATGATAAGGGCTTGCTGTAAACAGGCAGTTTTCAAGTTTTATTTGTGTTCCTGTTATGTGAGTGCTCGTTGCTGCACTTTGAGAGAGAAAAAATGACATCAGAGTGAATTTCACCAATGCCCAGAATTGTAAAATCTGGATATATGTGAGGCATTCCCTTGCTAGTCCTGCAGGCCATATGTGCCTTGCAGGAGAGGATGGCTGATAACCCAGGAGTGTCATCCCATGGTAACAGTGCTTACATAGGTGGTGTTTTCCTGGCAATAGTCGAGATTCCTGGATGATGAAAAAAAACAACCTCCCCCTCTACTTTCCTGTGTATACCCACAAGAATCCCAGAAATGTGTCATTCAGGACACATACAATGCAAGTGTGGTCTGGCCCTGATTTGCACTAGTAGTTGTCTTTAGTGGGAAGAGGACCTGATCCTGCATCAGTGTGCAGAGCTGTACCAATCCCTGTGACCTTGCTCCTGGGAGATTTCCATCCCGTACTGGTATCAGCTAGCTGGTGATATGACTGCCTGATTGAAGATGCTATATTTGCATTTATCAAAAATAGTAAACTTCTTTTTCTGACCAAGCCTTCTGGCTGCATCCAGAATCATTGTCAGTGTCTTACTGCTTTGCTCTGATGCTTCGGTCTCACAGATGCTTATTAAAAGCAATAGTACAGAGTTATGAGGCAGAAAGAAATCAGGAAGAAATCAGTGAATAGTAATAGGTCATGATTTTAGTAGTCAGTAGACAGAGTTTAGATGGTATACAGCAGTGGTAAAAGGATGGAACAGGGTTTAACAGGCAGACAATAGTGATGGATTAATGGTGACCAGCAGGGTCACGTCTGCCCTGCTAACCTAGCTCAAGGAGATCAGTACCCAGTACTTGGCTGAGGATGTACACAGGCTTCTGCTGGAGCAAACATAGCCTGATGGACCCCTTGCTGTATCTGTGCATGCCTAGCATGTGTCTGCCCATCATCTGACTGACACTTGTGGCCCCTTCCCATGGGAGACTCTCCCCTCCTTAGCAGTAACAGGTGGAATGGTCACACAAGTCATCTGTTGGGTGAATTTTTGTGGGAAAGGGGATGGATTTAGGCAGCACAAGCATCATGAAGCAGTACCTACCCTTAGCTATGCAAGCAAGTGCTTAAAAACTGTGCTAAATCATACTGTGAGAGAGCCCCATAATGTGCTGCTGGGGTTTCTCCCTGCACTGGGAAGTGAGTGGTGGTTGGGCTCTGTA
The DNA here is from genome assembly GCF_000691975.1 of Corvus brachyrhynchos. NCBI lineage: Eukaryota > Metazoa > Chordata > Aves > Passeriformes > Corvidae > Corvus > Corvus brachyrhynchos. The sequence goes on along the minus strand of NW_008238831.1, from coordinate 1,547,838 downwards.
GTGCTGCACATCCATTCTGGGGGCTGCAGTCAGGTTTGGCACAATATGGTGTCTCCTTTCCCTGATGTACTTTTGGTCCTCTTACAGCATCTCTTACCCAGGATGCTGACTTAGGTACCCACACAGCTACAACTGTGCATTTCACCATCACAGTCAGAGCTCAGGCAGCTTCTTATTTCTAAAGGAAATACTCTGAAAAATATTCACCTCCTCAGATAAAGGATGTCCACCAGCACTTGTTACATCTCAAAGTGTTCTCTCCGAGGTTGATATGTTTGAATGATCATCTTTTGAGGAAAGAGAATTCCTGCCTGCTGTGGCAAATACCCTAATTTTTTAGTGTTTATGATGCCTCTGTTCCTCTGAGGTCTTGGTTTTCAGCTGTGAAAGAAAGTGTCTGCTTCTGAACTGGGGATTTACAATTCTGTGCTCATCTGCCTAGGCACAGACATGGTCCTTCCTCTTGTCCCTATTCTTGTATATTTGAGTCATATCATACAAATAAAAATGTATGTAACTGCTTATTCCCATGATTTCTTAGGGACCTGTAAATACTGATTTCCAGCCAAGACAGATCTTTTATTTCTTTCAAGTTTTAAAGAAAACGGAATATTTACATTTGCCCTTTGCCTTCATATGCCATGCTGTTTCAAGTAAACAACAGTGCAGCATCAGGGGTGCAATTTTGTCTTTCCAAATTACTTCCTTCTTGGGTGTCTCACCATATGGACAACCTGACCTGTCACTCCCAGACTGAGCTCTTTCTGCATGGCTGGGATCCAACTGATGTCAAAAGGAATCCTGAAGCCACCTACTTTCAAGGTACTTTTTGATGTAAGGAGTTTGTAGGCAGGTGGGGTCTGTCTCTTCTTCCAAATAACAAGTGATAGAACAAGAGGAATTGGCCTCAAGGGGAGGTGTAGGTTGGATATTAGGAAAAATTCCTTCACCAAAAGGGTGGTCAAGCACTGGCACAGGCTGCCCAGGGTAGTGGGAAAGTCACCATTCCTGGACATATTTAAAAGACATGTAGATGGGGCACTTGAGGAAATGGTGGAGTAGTGGCCTTGTATGAGACTGGAAAAATTGATGTCTTGAGACATCATTTTGGAATGCATGTGTGCGGGGGCAGGGGCAGGTCAGGCCTTGCCCTGGTGAGGCAGTGCCCTGCCCTGTACGCCCCGGCCCAGCAGTGGCGGCCAGTCTGTGGCACACTGGAGGCAATGCCCCACACCCATCCCCTGGAGCCCCTAACACAGCTCCTGAGTGACCAAATGACCAGAAGTCCCACATGGGGGAAAGGCCAAAGGGTATTTAAGGCTACAGGGCATGAGGCACTCAGATGTCTTGACCCTACCTCCTCTTGGAATTTCTATCTGAACACCACTGGAACCCAGGACTTGGTAGCTATGTATGTCTTCTTCTATATCTCTTGCTCTCTTTCTCCTTCTTCTAATTCCCTCTTCTTGGAGTTTTTGAGTAATTTAGAATTGAACAGGCTTAAAGGTTTGCTAAGTTGAATGGGCCCAGTTAATTCTTTGAGAAGTGTTTTATGTTGATTGAATGATGCACTAAACCTTTTGCCTAAGTTCCTCAATTTTCTGAAGTTGCCAGTAAAGTTCTTTCTGTTGTTTTGATCTCTTGAGACTATCTTGTCAGCACTTCTCGCATGCGTCTAACACAGAGTACATGAACAACCATAAAAACCCTTTTAAAAACCTCATAAACTGAGTTGTTTGGGGCCTTACACCTTGTCAACACTTGACTTCTGCTAGTGACAGTTTGCCTAGATTGAAGATTCCGGTTTTGACATCTTGGAGACATTGGCTGTAACCTCTTGTCACCCTCCAGCCTTTGTTGAATGCACAAGTCCCAAGAGCAGTGATTTTCCACATGCAGACTGTAGTCTATGTAGGATTTTATTGTGTAAATGCAAATAAAATATTAATAAATATAAATATTTGATTTAAAAAGAAAAAAAGCTTAAGAATCTCATATAGCTTTTCAGTACCTGGTGGAGATCAGCATAGCCTGAGGGACCCCCATCTGGAACTGGGTGGCTGGAGAAGCTGTTTACCTCAGTAGCAGTGGGACCTCAGCTGTGGCCAGGCTGGGAAAAGGAGTGGGGGGGGGATGGAAAGCAGGGAATGTTGCAAAAGCCAGGACAGGCTCCTCACACTGTGCCAAAGGCCCCTGTGTGCCCCAAGTCTTGGGCAATTCCCTGCAAACTGATGTGTTTCATTTTAGGACTTGGGTATTTAAAACAGTACCTTCCCCCAGGCATTTCTTACAAAAAGCTCAACTGATGTGATTTGAGTTACAAAACAAGAAAAAATAAATTATTTTGTGCAATGCCTTCTGCATCTAAAAACTAATGGGAAGCTCTTTGCTGATACACACTAGGGATGCAAATGTACCTGTATATGCAAAAACAGATGCTGGCAGCAGGTGAGCGGCAGGTAAGGCAGGGTTGTACCTCTAGGGACACCAACATTTGGGGAGCTGGGACCTGCATCTGTGGGAATATTCTGCAAAGTAAGAGGAAAGCTGAGGAAACTTGTCGAGCCAAGGTGGTTTGTTCTGTGGTGAATTTCTTCTGAAAAATATAGTATTTGCACAGATCCTGCCCTAATCTCAGTCACCATGTGGAAGTAGCAAATTACTTCGGGTTCTACGACCTGCCTCAGTGTATTTAACTCCTTCTGTACCTGAGCACTTGCTATTTCACTTTCTGAGGAAATATAACCAGCTGTCTAGCTGATTTTTTGAAATATGGCAGAACTGAAAAAAATGCTGGGAATTGTTCTACCTCTTCCTAGTCACTTGATGTTTGCATAGTTTTGTTTCAACAGTTTTGTTTTCATACCCTTGAAAAGGATATGCACATACATACTTGGCAGAAAAATAAGTTAACTGTCTTGCATGTGTTTCTGGTGTGTGAGAAAAGATGGGAAGGAAAAGGATTGTGGTGAAATTTTCTGTTTTCCCCCTTTGCATTTAATAATTTTCCTCTGACTTCTCTGCTTGAGAAGACTGTTGGAGATTGCTGCTTTCTACCTTTCTGTCAGACTCTTAATTAGCAGGAGCACTCAGCCTGCACAGCTGGGGCTTTGATGCCTTGCTCACTATTGCTTCCCACTCAGAAGATTTCCATTCATTCCGAGTTGGTATCCAGCCCAAAGCCCTGGCTTCCCCCTGAGACCCTCAGCGTGTCTACAGGACTCCAGTTTAGTATTCACTGGAAGAGCTGCACTGATGCTCCCTCGCTAGACCTACAGGCTGCTGGTTGGAGCCATAAGGGAACGGGAGGAAGAATTAGCCTGTGTGTTTATGTGGCTGTGCTCCAGTAAATATTTTGATGCATCTGCTGCCAGCTGTGGTCTGAGGGAATCTACCTAGCATTTAAATTTTGATGGGGAGCTGTTTTGAATAATAACAGTGCAGCCGGCTGTGAGTCAGTGCATGTGTGTTGACTTAAAAAAAACCCTCAAAGCTTAACGCTTGCTGAATGCCGAGCTGCAGTGCTTTGCTTTTTCCCTCCTCCTTCCTTCTTTTCTTTCTTGTCTGGACTTCCTCCGTTTTGTTTTGTTCTTGGGGGCATTTCACATAGATTTTGTTCACTGTCAGTGGAGGGGTGGGGTAAGAGGAATAAAAAAAAATCCCAGCCGAAATAAATCCTCCCCAAAAACTCACGAGTAGCTTTTGCAATGGGTGCTGTCATGGGTACATTCTCTTCTCTACAAACGAAACAAAGAAGACCATCGAAAGGTAAGACCTCCTGTTATGCTTTTCCTGTCCCTTTGGTTTATTTGCTATGGGAGACATTTGCATGGGGAAGGGAGGGGAAAATGAACATGTGCCACTTGCAAGTAACCTGGCAATGTTTTTGTGAGGGGTAATTTGCAGAGGAGAGTGGGATGCAAGGTGGTGGAAAAAACATGTGGGCATGAGGAAATTGCTGTGAAGGGGCTTGGGGGTTGAAAAGAATCCGAAATACTGTAATCCTTCATGCAGGCATGTATAAGGAGGAGAAACTCAGTGGCTTCATATGCAGAGCACTTGCAGAAGAGACCTGTTTATTTCCAAATCCCATGCTGTATAAACCCTTTGAAGAGGGAATAAAATGTAGATACACAGCAAATTCTTCCCAATACCTCTGGGTTTCTGTCTCAGGAAGTATTGTTAGAGTCAGTGTTGCATATTCAGTAATCCAACACCAAGCGTGCAGTACTAATGATTTGTGTTTTACAAAGATTAGCAAGAGGGGGGAAAAAATTAGGATGTTTTTGTAAAGAAGGAGAGAAGCAGAAGCTCATGAAGAATGAGAAAGTAAGCAGCAATTACAGGATTTTTAATCCTTAAATCCATAAATATTTCCTATAAATGCTAATTTTTCAGGAGGTCTGGTTTGTGTGGTATTTGCTTGAGCTTTGCTCAGTTTTCTTCAGGCTTAATTCAAAAATTCCAGGGTGTTGCTGAGCAGAAAGTTGAAAGCACTGTCAGGGGCACATCTATACCTTACAGAAGGAGCATTGTTTAGGAAACAGAAGGAAAAGCTCTCTAACTTCAGCAATATTTGTGCTATTAAGAAATATTCCCTGCCAGAACCCCTGCATTTAACAGTCTCTTGGTATTTCTAGGGAGGTCTCTATTTCTACTGGATCTGTTGCTCAGTTCATATATATGCTTTTGAACTGCAAGTTGGTATGGATTTTCTTGCAATTTAAGTTGAAAACTGTCTTAGGAAATATCAGACACCAATTAATCACTCAGAAGTGGGCAAGAGCTGTGCAGGAGGTTTGTTTGTGGCAAGTTCGTGAGCAAGACTAAAATTCTGTGTTCCTGATACTTGTAGGGTAGCATTTTACATTAGAGTGTGTGTACATGGTTTACAGTTCACCTTTCTGTTATTATAATGCCCCCATGATTGTATGGTTGTTTGGGACATGTATGATATTACTTAAATGTGAGAATAGCTGTATAGCCGTCTAAGCACCGAGTTACACGTGGAGCTGGGAGATTTGTGTTTAGGCACTGCAGTACACAAGAACTGAACAGGATGTGCTGGGCACGGTGGCTGCTGTCACACCAAGGGGTGGCTTGTCCACCTGCCAGGAACCTTGGAGCTGATTTCCACTAAATGTAGATAATTTGTGGCTGAACATATCCATTCTCTGCAACTTTCTTGTCTTGTGATTGGCTCCACACTCTGGTGGATGCAAGCCATTGCTTTTTGTTGGAGGCCACCTGCAGTAAAAATCCAGGATCTGGTCACACATTTTTACCTTTACAATGAAATTCGATCTTGCTGATGCCTGCTGGCAGTGGTTGTTCAGCTATATTTATCAAAACCTGTGTTCTCAGAGTTATCTCCTCTTGGTTCTGATGTGTTATCTGTGTGGTTTGCTGGTGTGTTTTACACTGACTGTTAGCACTTCACCTTGTGAGCAGTGAAACACTAATGTGTGCTGGGCTTGAATACAATCTGAAATTGTTCTTTGTCTGTGAGTTAAATAGTTGGTCAAAGTCAATCACTGCTACATGATGGACTGACTCCTTGGTGCTGCCCACATGTTCCCTCAGCATCTCCTCCTGCCCTCAACCATCCTGGTGGCTTCTACTGGACCATACTCTACCATATTGAAGTCTGTCTTGGTCTGGGGAGTCCAAAATTGGCACCAGCACTCTGGCTGTTCTTGCCCAAGTGTTGAGCAGAGAGAAAGGATCATTTGTCCGAGTGTTTGCTGCATGGCTCTTGGTGCAGCCTGATGTGGGGACTTCTCTGCCAGAGGGCAGCTGGCTAGTGGTGCCCGGGTGCCGCTGCTCCATTGGCTATTGCTAAGTTTGTCTTTAATCGAGTAAAGCGTTTATTGTTAGATTATCACATTATTATTTATTAATTGTTATATTTATGTGTTTATTAGAACATTTCAGGACTTTATGTTGTACTTAAATACTGCTGGTAAAACAAAGGCCTGGAGAAATAGTTGTAACAGGGCTAGATCCACACCTCTACAAGTGCTCTCTCACGCTGGTAAGTATGTGCTCTTCCAAGAAGAGCAGCTCACACCAGTGTCCGAAGCTCTGATTCTCTGGTGTAATAAAGTAAAAGCAAAAAAACAGGCATTGTTTCAAGAGTAGGTAAAATAAACAGGTCATGTCTAAACTGAGGAGTTTCCAGAGATCAGTTAACACCAGTAAGCACATGGTGGGTCAGGGCAGAATGGGCGCAAGTGGCCCATGCTGAACCCTTCCAGCTTTAGTGCATGACATGGCTCTGCCTGTGCTGCTCCCCCTCATGTCCTGCTTGTGGCTGGGTCTGGGGTGTTGGCAGTGGGGCTGGCTTTGGTTATTCCAGCTGTGAGCAGCAGTGCTGGAGAGGACAAGAATACAAGATTAAATTGCTTGTTCTAAGGAAAATGGGGAGCCTGAATCAATAAAGGCAGGAGTGACACAGAAATTGTCAAGTGGAGAGCAGTGGTCCATCAAGCATGAGCCCTTGTCTCTGGGAGAGGACAGCATTGTGTGTTTGTAGAGGAGGGTGTCATTTGCTTGGCTTAAATGTGAACTTAATCCAATGTGATTGGGCATTTTTTCTTGGTAGGTTGGGACCCACATGCCCTGTCCTGCAGGATAAAGACTTCTGCTTTTTAGGCTTGCAATCCTATCAGTAAAGCTACAGAAGCTTTCCCTGCTCACTGAAGTGTCCATGAACGGTCTGTGAGATTTGTGCTGTTTGCTTTGGGATTGGTTTGGGGCAGTTCCATCGATTATTTGTACATTTCATTAGGAATTGTTTCCTGTTGCAATTCTTGTCTGCTGTTTCCAGAATTCTGAGTTGACGTACTAAAAGGTGATGCCTCTTTCCACCACGTTCACTTCACTTGTATGTCAGACCGTCATTCCTGGGATGCTGGTGGAGCCTGACTGAGGCCCTGGGGATAAGCTGACAGTGAGCCAGCAGCCAAGGTGGCTGGTACTCTCCTGGGCTGTGCTTGGCAGAGCATCTCCAGCAGAGTGAGGGAGGTGATGCTCCTCTGTGCAGCACTGGTGAGACATCTACAGTGCTGTATCTGGTGCTGGACTCCCCAGGATGGAAGAGATAAGGACCTACTAAGGCTGAGTTCACTTCATATTCACCGTGATGAATATGAAGCGGTTGGAGTATCTGACATACAGGGAGAGATTGAGGGAGCTGGGATTGTCCAGCCTGCAGAGGAGGAGGCTCAGGGAAGTCTTAATCAATGTGTATGAATACCTGATAGAGGGGAGTAGAGCTGATGGAGCCAGGCTCTTCGCCCTGGTGCCCAGGGGCAGGCCAAGGGGCAACGGGCACAAACTGAAATACAAGAAATTCCGCTTGAGCATAAGATTAAAAAAAATTACTGTGAGGGTGACTGAACACTGGAAGAGACCCCACAGAGGGACTGTGGAGTCTCCAAGATCAGAGGTACTCAAAACCCAAGTGAATACAGTCCTGAGCAACCTATTGTAGTTAACCCTGCCTTGAAGGGGGAACTGGAGGTCCCTTCCAATGCTATCTACCCTCTGGATCTGGGATTATTGTCACTTTAAAAACACGAAAGATACAAGGACTTGAGGTACTGGGATCAGGAAGTAACATTCAAAGCTCATTTTGGACCAAATGCCAACAAAGCTGACGGTTTGGTCCTCTCTTTAGTACGTTAGTAGTTAGTGCTTAGACAGATGGTTGAGGTGGACTTGAGAATATCAAGCTGCTTGTATATTCTCCTGCAAACATAAGCAATAAATCAATAAATGAGGGGAAAAAACCCCATCAAAACCACAGCACTAAAAGGCAGAGGGCCAGCACAACAGATAATGCACACACAAATGCCTCTCAGATTTCAGCTAGGTGCAGAAATAGGGATTTTTTTTAATGTTTTTACTGCCTGCACCCAATCATGACCAAATTTGTGGTTAGAATCAGCCATTTCCATATTTGCCATGGAAACATTTGGATTAGCAGATTGCTAAAGCAAGGGGAAATTCTAGTTCTGACTGCTTTCTGTACCCCTGAGTTATTTTGTTTGTTCTCTAAACATGCACTCACCCCTACCTCCCCCAGTGAAAGTGAAATTTAACTCGAATATTTCTCAATACCTGAATCTTGTTGGACTTAGAGCTACAGGCTCTGACCCCGACAGCAGCAGCAAGCAGCACCACTTTCAGTTGGTAATCTGACTCTCTTGAATGTGAGTGACCATGTTTTGATCAAAGACCACCCAAAACTAGACTAGCAAGAGGAGTCTGGCACAGTTGTTTAATTTTGCTAGAGCTAACGAGAAATTCACTTTGCTTAAAGTTGTGTGATTTTTATAGTGACCAATTTTTTAGGCTTTATTTTGAAATGGCTTATTGTCCAAAATTATCAGATTTTGTGCCTGACCAGCTGTATTTTCAAGTGGTTTTATTTACCAGGAAACCAACTCTGCTTGACTTCACAGTCTTCATAAGAACATCAGATTGCCCTGAGCTCCTAAGGTTGCTAGGTCATGACTGCCCTTTCAGTTCCCTGTGCTAAACAACCTGTTTCTCTGCTCAAAAGGTGAAAAAGTGATTCAGTAGTGTTTCAAGGAATGGGCCCTTTTTAGTACGGCTGTGGAATGGAGATGATAGATTTGAGCAGGGAAGCTGCCTCATTATTTACTTTGCCCGGTACATACTGTTGCAAAAGAAAAGCTTTGAAAGCTCCCCTTCTCTCGTTTCTTTCTACTCCTCAAAGAAACTTGACAGCTTGTCACTATTGCGAATGAATGCATGTGTTCTAAAGACTCAGACTGTGCTCTGGGTGTTTTCTGAATAGAGATGATTGGTACTCACCTGTTTTCCTTCTAGAACAAGGACAGCATTGTTCACCCTGGTCAGAGACCTGAGCAGGTGCTTGAGAGAATGGAAGAAATGGCTGACTTGGTTTCTCCTGGCTGTGCCCAAGAGCCAGTATTTGGCACTGACATTTCATTTTCGCTCCCTGGTCTTGTCTGATTGTCATCTGATGCAGCCTGGCAGGTCAAGTCCGTGGTCGTCGGCCTGCACTGAAAACTGAGGATTTGACAGGCAGGTTTTTTGAGGGAATTACCTTTGTAGAGAGTGTACAGAACAGCACTCGGCAACAGGACTGTTTGATGTAAGCACACAAATCAGAAACAATTTGGAAAAATTGTGGCGACAAATAAGTCTTTGTCAGAACATGCCTCTTTGCATGAAGCATTTTGGTTTCTCTGAAGTGCAGAGAGGTGTGTGGGAGGCTGCTCGGTGTCACAGCAGCCGAACATCCCAGCCATGTGGCTGACGCACCTGTGATGGGTGGATCAGAGGTGAGGGAGCTGTTTGCCCCCAGCTTCCCTGTGTCCTACCAACCAGAGTTCACCTGAGTGTGGGGTTAGAGGTGACCAGCTCTTACGGACTCGTGACTGCTTCCATTCCCCACTTCCCCATTGTTCAGCCAAAATTTCTTCAGCTCCCATGCAGTTGCTAGCTCTAAATTTCTTCCTTTGCCTTCAAGTGACTCCTGGCAGTGAGGCAGAGTGATCTCAAATAGCTGATCTTAAGAGTGGATAGCAATGACAAAATTAAAATAAGCTATGTGTGTCCCTGATTGCTTCCCACAGGCTTACAGCTCCTGCCTGAAATGCTGCAGTCAGACACAGCTTGGAGGTTTGGAATAAAATAAAATGGATGGAGGAAAGTACACGACAGAGTGTTCTATGTTGCATTAGCATATGTGTGTGCTGATTTCCTGCCCATGGGTACGGGTGCTGTGTGCCTCTGTGCATGCAGCATGTCCATGCAGAGCCGTGAAATCCCACCACAAAGAAAAGAGGTGATCAGAGACTTCAGCTCTGCAGGCCAGTGCTTTGAAGTTTCATTTTTTCCCCACAATAATTCAAAAGAGTAAATCAGAAAATACTTTCCAGCTTTTAACTTCCAGTCTTGGTAATCTTCCAGCCTATCATCACTAGCTCTTCCAGTGTGCATTGCTGGATATTTGACATTTGGGATGGGCACTAGGAAGCAGTTGGATTTTTTGCAGCTGAAAATACTTAACGCTGTAGATGTGAAAAGCTTGGAACTTAATACATTACAGACGTTCTGAGCAATTCCTAACTTTACAGTTGTTAACGTCACCATATATATAAATGAGAGTCAGTAAGGGTTGTACAAATTTTTTGAAGAAAAAATTGAAGTAAAAAGCAGGGTGTAAGGTAAACCAAGGCAAGTTGTGAAGTCATTCTGATTTTAGTCAAATGTGAGAGGAGAAAAAAAATCTTTTATTTCTCCACTTATGAACACCTGGTCAAATAGTTTATTTCGTATTTATTTAAGCTTTGTTAAAAAGACTGAAGATTTACAAATTTTTCAAATACGGATTTTTTTTAGCTGAAATGTTTCACTATTCGGAATTGTTATTAATTATAATTATTCCCTGAAACTTTCCAAACTAAATGAATTGGCTTGTGATTTGTTGTACTTTTAGATGTGAATGCGTAAGTGTGACTGCTGGAGTACTTCATTGCAGTGGGCAACAGAGCTGGGTGATTATATTAAGTGTTGTGTTTCTTATTCAAAAGCATTACGCAGAGAATGTCATGGTACAGAGATGCAGAAAGTTTGAGTATCTCAAACTCAGGGTCTCTGTGTCCTGTTGCTGCTCACACCATGGCTATTTATAAGGTATGAACCTTCTGCATTTCTCTGAGAGGCATTTTCCAGCAGGTGCAGAGTGCTCTAGGCACCTCATATCATCCCTGCAGGAAGGGGCCCAATGGCCTTGGGTAACAACTAGGAAATGCAGGTAACAGCTGTATGGTAGGACAGCAGCATTTTTAACCAAAATATATTTAGGATTCCAAGCAAGGTATTTAATTTTTCTCCTTTTATTTGTTTGAGATGCCAGAGGGAAAGGGAGTAATTGTTACTATAAGATGGATTGTACTTAACAAATCGAAAATTATTAAAAGTGTGAACTGCATCCATGTTTTCAAAATAGGCAAGTCAAAACTGAAGGCAGCTGTGCTCAGACATCTCCAGTCTGTGTTTGTGGTTGTCACTGTCAGGTGACGTTGTGAAGTCATTCTGATTTTAGTCAAATGTGAGAGGAGAATAAAAATCTTTTATTTCTCCACTTATGAACACCTGGTCAAATAGTTTATTTCGTATTTATTTAAGCTTTGTTAAAAAGACTGAAGATTTACAAATTTTTCAAATACGGATTTTTTTTAGCTGAAATGTTTCACTATTCGGAATTGTTATTAATTATAATTATTCCCTGAAACTTTCCAAACTAAATGAATTGGCTTGTGATTTGTTGTACTTTTAGATGTGAATGCGTAAGTGTGACTGCTGGAGTACTTCATTGCAGTGGGCAACAGAGCTGGGTGATTATATTAAGTGTTGTGTTTCTTATTCAAAAGCATTACGCAGAGAATGTCATGGTACAGAGATGCAGAAAGTTTGAGTATCTCAAACTCAGGGTCTCTGTGTCCTGTTGCTGCTCACACCATGGCTATTTATAAGGTATGAACCTTCTGCATTTCTCTGAGAGGCATTTTCCAGCAGGTGCAGAGTGCTCTAGGCACCTCATATCATCCCTGCAGGAAGGGGCCCAATGGCCTTGGGTAACAACTAGGAAATGCAGGTAACAGCTGTATGGTAGGACAGCAGCATTTTTAACCAAAATATATTTAGGATTCCAAGCAAGGTATTTAATTTTTCTCCTTTTATTTGTTTGAGATGCCAGAGGGAAAGGGAGTAATTGTTACTATAAGATGGATTGTACTTAACAAATCGAAAATTATTAAAAGTGTGAACTGCATCCATGTTTTCAAAATAGGCAAGTCAAAACTGAAGGCAGCTGTGCTCAGACATCTCCAGTCTGTGTTTGTGGTTGTCACTGTCAGGTGACGTCTATCTGGACTGAAAAGGATACAGATAGCGGTCAGTTTCTCTACCTTAATTCTGCTAGCACTGCTCAGTGTAGAGAAGCTCTGGAGAGTTTGAACAAAGTACAGCTGATTTGGGCAGGATGTGGGGCTGGAGGAGGCAAGGGAGGACTGTGTGCTAGCAGGCAGGCGTGGGGCAGCAGAGTTGCCTGGGGCGCTGAACTGGTACTTGCAGGCAGGCTGAGGCTGGGCAGGCAGGAGAGGAGCTGGCCTGGCTGTGGAACCAGGATGTTTTGAGGAACACAGGAACAGTGTAACAGAGCCATCCTTTCCTGGCACAGCTCTGCTACATCTGTTTGGCTTTCCTCAATCCAAACATTACTTTCTTGACACGTTCAACAACCAGAGCTCTTCACACACATCAGTGTTTGCTTTTCTCTTGCTCCACAAAAACCCTCCTCTCCCAAATTTGTTCTGTGGGTGGCTGGTTGGGAAGTGCCCAGAATTTCTGTAGATGGCCACAGCTACAGTCTGTAAAAACCAGTAGGCACAGGACATTTTATATTGTGGCTGAGAACAGCTAATGGAGAACACGGCTGTGAGGATACATGTTGTGCTGCTGGAGGCAGGTTTCTAGGAAACCCCTGAGACCATGGCATCGTTTTACCGAGCGCTCCTTAGTGGAACAGGAGAGTGTCACTGGGAGGAGGGAGCCGAATTACAGCCTGCCAGAGATCAGTGCTGAACATCAGAGGCGGGGCTTTTAGTGCTCTGACAAAATAAGTGTTTCTGCCCATCAAATTTATATGCAGGAAAATATGGATGAAACAAGCTATGTTCACAAGATTTACCTAGTTAGAGCATGATTTCAGAAGCACAGCTCAAACGTTTTGACAGCTGTTCTAACTTTGCTGCCTGCAGCTCAGGGCCACGCTCCCAGGTATGTTTTCCCAGGCTGCTGTTGCTCTATTCTAGTGAGTGATGCTGCACCTCAGCCCCATAGATTTTTTGATAATCAGCTGAAACCTCAGGCAAGGCCCCTGATTTAGCACATCAAACTGCATGAGCTGAGGGTTACTCTCTGTGGGGTACATACAGCCATGTGAAGGATGATGCTGTTAGCTCTCTCTTGTTAGCTGCAAAATGTTGGGAGCCAGCAAACATCTGTGGGAAAGGACAATTTTCCTTAGGGAAACTGTTTCATGCCATGCAGGTGAGCCTTGTGGTGCAGTGGGGAGCATCAGCACCCCTTTGCATTTCTTATCCACACAAAGGACCTGTTGACCGCGTTGCCATTTGAACTAGGAGCAGTGCATGAAAATTAAAAATGGGAAGCAGGAAACTTCTGTGTCAGTGCAGGGAGGATTGTTGCCTGCTAATCCTAACAAGCCAGTGTAATTGAATTGGCACACTGGTTTACATGCTTCGCTGGGAGTGTCAAACGTGACCTCAAACTGTGATACTGGCACCCCAGGAACTGAAGGCATATCCTTGTGTGGAGCTGAATCCCTGTAACATGGCGTTTGTTTTAACTAATATTTTAACATGGGAGCTGACAAAAGGTCTCATTTGCAGTCTTGTGCATACGGAATTAGCCAGGCTGCAGACAACTAGAAAGAGCGCTACATTAGGGCATGAGGAAAATTCTGCCTGGGTGGTCATTTGTATGTACTTAACAATGGGTAAAGGCAAGCATGTGCAGTTCTGCAAAGGAAATCTGGTCCTACAAGGTCCTGTCCTGTTTGTGTAGGCAGCAACTGGACCTGCATGCAGAGCAGGTTTGGTACTGGGACAGAAAGTCAACTAGAGACTGATCTTTCAGGAAAATGCCTTTCATTTCCAGGGCTTTAAGGCTATTTACATTAGCAATTTGGCATCCTCTACTTGGCCGGAGTTAAGGACATTACAGCTGAACCTCATTGTTTCTAATCACCTCTTCGACTGAGCACTGGGCTGCCCTGGCTCACTGTCTCCAGAAAACAGCCCTCCAGAAAAGTACGAAGCAAAAAGAAGAGAATTTTCTAATCAGGCATTTGCTGGGCAATGCCATCAGCTATAGCACTTTACATGACTACATTTGCATTTCTTTTAGCTGATGCTGTCTTTTCTCTTTCCTCTGTCCTTATTATTGATGGAGGCGAAGTACTTGCAGTTCAAAAGTTCATGAGGCGCAGGAGAGGAGCGTGCTCTGTGCACTTTCTTCAGGTGCTGGTTGCTGTGGCTGCTCAGCAATGCAAGGAGAGAACACTGTGCAGTGTGTCATTCTGAGTGTCACCCACAGCCCAGTCACGCCCAGGAGAATGCTGTGCAGGGTAAACGTGGGGCTATATCTGTTCGAGAAATTGCATTCTCATGTTGTGTGTACTACTGGTTTGTAAAACCTCCAAAGCCCATCAGTCGTTAGACTAAATTTGGTTCAAACCTGAAACTTTTCTTCACCCCATGGAATTTGTGAGATGTTTTGGAAACTGTGGAAATGCTTGGACCTGGAATGAATTTCGTTATGGCTCTTTCCATTGTTTGTATTTAGCAAAACTGTCCCTTTATGAGTTGTTGCCTGGAAATTATTGATGGGGGGAATTACCTGGTAAAAGTTCTTAACCTCTGTCTGGATCAAAACCAGACCACCAGTTGTTAGAAGCTGCTGGGGTGTGCCGGAGCCGAGGCCAAGCTCATGCTGCTGCAGGGCTGCAAAGCGCAGGTGCAGCTTTGCTGCTCCCCTTTATAGGCATCTGGCCTTTCTGAGGGACATGCTCCCGTTTGGAGACCAGTGCCCTAAAATGTTGGTATAGTTTAGGATCAGACCCTCTATTTTCATAACATAGTTAGTTAATATGCCTGAATTCTGTGTGGAAAAAATAGTTTAAAATAGTTAAACAAATATAGATAAATGCAAGAGACATGCATGCCTGGTATTGTTTTCCACCTGCAAGAATGTTTCAAACCCTACTGAATAAACAGAAGCAACTGAATGCACCCTTGATCCGCTCCCTGTTTCCCTGAAGAGAGGCTTCCTTGCAGAAGCCTCTCTTCCCACACAAATCACACTCGTTTACTTAATGTTTCTGTCCTGTTAGCCATGAACATAGAGCAATCTGTTTAATTTCCTTGTAAATTAAACTACTGAGGCAGGATGAGGTGGGAACGATGCTGCAGGAGATCTGATTTCGTCTGCGCTTTTCCTGTGACCTGGTGCAAGTGCCAGATCTGCATCTTCACGACACCTGCTGCTCTGTATTTGCCAGTCTGCTGCTAAGCTGCATTGGTGCCCGTGGGCATCCTCATCACCTTGCTGTCCTTTTTTGTGATAGCTGTTAAAGATGTAGAGTTTTGCCTAAGTTAATTACTTGTCACTTGCCTGCTTGTTGTGATTCAGTTTTATTGTATTTTGTAAGCATTATGAGTTAGCTCCCAATCATGTGACATTTAGGAGAGTGGGAGGGCATAGCTAAGGTATCATTATTCATGTTGTGAGTGCTTTGCAGTGTCAAACAGCCCGGAGACCACGATGTAGAGGTGTTTTGAGATCAGTAATGGTGGTGGACAGTGGTCATAGGGCTCCAATGAGAACATTTGTGATCATCCACAAATGGGAATGTTTGAGTGTGTCCTTTGCTAAGTGCAGGAGCAGGCAGAGAAAGCTGGAACCCCACAGAGCCCGGCTGGGCTGTGTGTGCAAGGAAATGAGCATCACCTTCCTGAGGAGTTTGTGCAGCATTTAGATCTTGTACAGAGTGAACAGATCTCAGCAGTAACTCCTCAAATCTTTATGTTTTAAATCCTGTGTGCACTTTGAGATGTGTCCTTTATTCTGACTCAGGGCAAGGTACCCTTCCTTAGTGAGGCTGAGGTTACATCAAACTAAGTGACATTTGTTAAGGGCAAAGTAATGTAAATTTTCTATTTTGCTCCTGTTTCCCTGATTTTGAGTCCGATCTATCAGTAAATAACATTTTGTATTTTAATCCATTCTCTGCTGTGAAGGGTGGTGTGAAGGTACCTGCAGTGGTGAGAGAGCAGCTCAGAGAGATGGAGGTGTTAGTTTCTGTGCTGGAAAAAACAGCAGAATACGACTTAAATTCTAAAAAAGTTAATATTAGGGTGGTTTCTATGCCTGGTTCCCAGAGAACATCACATTTGTTAACTGAATGTTTCTTGTACTAGTAAGAGAGCCTTGAATTGATATACATTTCATGGTCCACATAAATATGGAGATGCTGCCAAAATGATCTCTTTCCTACTTCTATTTTCATTGTAGATATTCCAGAAAATGGAGCGAAATGCTTTTTCCTGCTGTTTGGTTCTTTGTTTCATGCATATGCATTTCTGGGACATGCAGTTCTGGAGCATGCAGCTTAGTGCACATGCCTGGAGTCTCTGCAGGCTTGTGTAGCTTTGAAACAGAGAATCTAAAGCATAAGTAAGATATGTGCAGAATTAAAGAGAATTTAGAGACATAGGAGTAGAGATTTTAAATTCCTATAAATAAATACAGTCTCAAAACCAGAGATGTTTTCACCTGTCTTCTGCTTCCATCTTAGAGATGTTTATTTGACTGCGAAAGGAAAGGAGATATTTACAGAATGAAACTGCACAAATATGAGAAAAATCACTTGTGTTACTGGCTCCTGTTGATGTTTGCTGTAATGATGTTTGTTGTTGACATCACATTACAGAAGGGATTTATCAGTTAACAGTCTTGAGTGCTAAACCTGCTGACACATGTCAGTGCAGGGAAACACTGCACATAAGTTGGTTAGCTTTATTTTTGCAGCACTCTAATTAGGCACCCTCATAAAACAGACATGTGGATTTGTAAATCCAGCTCCCAAAATCTCCTTGCTTTCCAGCTGGAACATACCTAGGATTCTCAATCCAAACATCTCAATCTGCCACGTTTGTTATTTTCCCTTAGCCTCAATTTTGAAACTTAAGCAGCTATTAGAAAAACATTACCCTGCATTCTAGAGCATCCTCTGAGTCCAGGAGGAAAGTTTGAAGCCATGAACTAATTGCCCAGGAATTTAACAAATCTTGTCGAGCTTAATTCAGCCTGGAAAGTTTGGGGCTGGCTTTTCTGCCAACGCTGCTCTCTCCAGAGAGTCCCTTCCCTTTTATTCTGGAGTTGCACACTTTGGTAATGCAGGAGGGCAGAGAGCAGATTAACTCATAGGTTAATTTTCAGGCTCTTGCTCCCCTTGGTGCCAGTAACCTACTTACAGGAGTGGAAGCGCAGGCTCAGTGTGCAGCTGCCCCCGGCTCCGCGCAGGGCTGGGGAGGGATTTTCTCGCCCGGCAGTGCGGGTGTGGGTGGACGGCGCCCCACGCCCGCGCGCGCCGCGCG
>NW_008238831.1:1514991-1530563 GCF_000691975.1 Corvus brachyrhynchos | reverse complement strand
CGTGGGGTGCGGCAGCTGCCCCGAACGCTGTGTCCCGTTCCCCGTTCATCGGCTCGAATCGTCAAGTGCCGTCACGAACACTTACAGCTGCGTGGAAACCACGCGGCCCGTCTTTAGCAGCCAGCTTGGGTAGAGGTTTACGTTTCAAGCAATGGAAATCCTTTTGTGCCCAAGGAAGGTGAGGGGGGTCCCACACACCTGGTTTCTCCGAGTTGTTGAAACAACAGGCGTTGGAAGCAAGGGAGAGGCTTGTGTAACGACGAGTGCTGTGTGCCTTGGGCTCTGAGTAGAAATGTACTTTGCTTAAAAGCTTCCTCTCAAGCAGCCTCCACAGGTTCCTTTAAAGCCAAATAGGACATGTCTCTCTGTGCAAGGGTGGCAGGCAAAAGTAGGACAGGGTTTTGTCCTTTTGAACTATTAATACAGATCACACACACACACACGAAAGAAAATAAAATAGTGCCAAAAGATACAGAAACTTTAAAAAATATGATGAAACTTTGGAGATAATTTATTTTTTATTACAGCTAATATTGTATTTGGTGTAAAACACAAAGAATGTTTTGGTGTATCCTTTCCCTGGTGGAAAAGAGAACAAAAAGGAGAATCCAAATTTACTCTTGATTGAAACCTTTTGAACGCTAAATGTCTTTTTTTCCATGACAGGTACTGTTCAGAAAGACACATTTCATTTCTGAAGCCCAAAGAAAAGGTATGCCCAGCACAAACAGGTAGTGTCTTCTGAAGGAGTTTTAGCAAGTGTGTGGGAAAATAAATCACCCTACATCAGCCTTGGCACCTGTGCAGGGTTGAAGAGGTGTCACTCTGGTGTATCCATTTTCTCCCTCATGAAATAGAAATCATCACATCAGCTATGCTCAAAGAGCTTCTGCATGTGCAGTGTCTATATGATTTACACAGTGATTTAAATATCTATAGATACCACCTGTCCACGGAATTTTGTCTATTATGACTCACATCTTATGTTGTAAATTTATCTGTAAATGTCATCTTTTACTGGGGTATCTACAAAACTTAAAATATTTTGGGTAATTATTTGTAAATATTAGCTCTATTGTCAGCAGCAACAGTTCGGATTGTTTTGTCATAGAAAAGTGGGAGGGAACCACTGTTGTTGGCAAGTGAGAAGCAAATAATTCAAAGTCAGGTGTTGGCTTGGAGTAATTAAATCCAACAGCAATAGATATTCAGAATGAAGTTCAGCGGTGAGATTGTGGCTGCTGGAGGCAGCTGTGCTGCATGCATGTGTGAAGTGCAGGTCGGTGTTCCTTGGAGAAAGCTTCCAACTGCACCTCTTGCATTCACCAGGTCCCGTGGAAGCCAGAGGAGTTTGGTGCTGTTGCTTTTCCAAAGTGTCTGGCAAGTGCTTCCAGAGGGTGAGTGTTAGTAGATTCCCTGCGTGAGCCTGTTGAAGTTTAGCCATTGACTGGGCAAATTGCATTAAAAAAAAGCCATTAAATCACTAAACGAAATCTCTTTTGAACTTGCCCAGTATCTAATCATCTTCTGCAAGAGGACACTGACAGGGCTTCTGCCCTGCCTCTTTGAGCTCATGCACATCTCCTTGCGCAGCTCTCAGTCCTGCTCTGTTCTCCCTTGCCCTCCACATGGTCTGGGCTCCTGTGTTTCCAGCTGTGCTCCTCATCCCATTGTTGCAGGCTTGGGCACAGATGTGATGCAGTTTGCTCTATGGGCAAACATGCTGAAAGCCATTGGGTTTTCCCACTGGTTTTGGGCCTGTGTGGAGACATCATGCCTACATCTGTTCTGTTGTGCTCATGTATGGTTTGTGCCAATGCTTAACTAATAATTTTGGTATACACTGTAGACTGTGTCCTAGATTATAACTCAGTTCTCCTATACACAAGTCTGTAGCAGCGCTGTGACCAGTGTGCTGTAGAAAGTGTCCCAAGTGACAGGATGTATGGGCATACATCTTCTCTTGTTCCTTGCCAAACTACCAATGCATACATAGTTTCATCTTAAGCAAAGCAACAGTATTGCCCTGAGGTTGTAACTACCATCCCTCTTCGTAATGGCCTTGGGATCTTGGGCTGAGCTGAGTGCCTTGGTACCATTGTGAATTTGGTGAAATCGTTGCACATACAGGTCAGAAAACTGTTCGTGTGCTGCTTAGAAACTGCACCACTTATTTTACAGAGGAAGATTATTGAATTAAGGTCATAAATTTTTTAAGTGAACAGCAAGTTTTTTGTTTGCTTCAAAAACCTTTATTGCCTTCATTCAAGGATATTGTCTATCTGTAATATAGCGGTTGTGGTGACAAATGGTTTTAATATTTGTCCCAGTTTGCAGCTTTTTCTTTTTTTCCTTTAGTCAAGCACGGCAGAAATAGGAGTGATTAATACTGAGAAAAGCTTGCTACTACCCAGGTTCAGAAGTACTCATCCTGTGTCAGAGTATTCCACTTCCTCTTTTCATCTTTTCAAATAAGCAGATTAGATTTTGCCTGAACTCAAGCCACTAAGCCTTCAAAAGATTAAGGTTTACTTAATTAAGCTCTCTCGAGAAGAAGCCCAAGGTCTAGTCCCGGTCTTACTTCGTCTGTCCCCATTGTTTCACCACTTCCTGAGCCTCAGGAACAAGCTAAAAAAATAATACAAAGTGCATGGGGGTTTTGCCCTTGGCAGAATTCTTTTTTTCACTCCCTCACTGTCATACCCAGCACAAACCTGTCTCAGGAAGCCACTGGTGAGAACTGGGACTGAGATGACTGAGAATGTGGTCAGGAAGTTCCAGCCTAAGTTACAGTCCTGTGTATCCTCAGAGAGGACTGGTGTAATCTTAAGAAACACAGTAAGAGGTTAGGACAGAATGAGAAAGGGGTCATGAGCAATCATTACAAAGGAACTGCATCTCTGTGAACATGGGTATAGAAGCTAGTGTCAGGAGTCCACATATTTATTTTTTTAGGTGTGATATTAATCTCTTTCTAGGATACTCAAGATTACCTCACCAGAGTTTATATGTGTTTGTAAGTTTAAACACAGTATATATGTAACAAACAAGTGCCACACAAGCCAGCATAGTATTTTTCTATGGATACATGCAAAATTACTCCATGGAAGAAGCAAAACTTTTTTCTGTTAAAAAGGGCATTAATTTCTAGTATCAACAGGTTTCTGCTTGTTTGTGCATGTTCCCCAATCCTAGTCAAGGGAAGAGTCATTTGATATCAATATGTAAAAAGAAAATACAGAAAGAAAAATAAAAAATAGAGGAAAGCAGATAATGTCATCAAGATGGCAAAGGGGATCCAAAGGTCTGTCAGCTCAGTCAAAATCTGAGGGAAGAATTTGCTCCTGTCAAAGGAGGCTGTAAAAGCATGCAAGTGGGTACGACAGGTGCCACAGCAGTCAGAATGAGCTTTTGGATCAGTCCTAATAAGCTAAGTATTGTAAAGCTGCTCTGAGGTTTTGATTTCACTTGGAGGAGAAAGTGACCCGTTTGGTAAGTCTTTTGCTTTTCTTATCATTCATGCTGCCTTATTCTCAGTGCTTTGTCTCATGGACCAGAGGTGAGGAACTCTCTGGGGTGCCAGTGCCTGATGAAGCCTGGGCTATTGTATTGCCCCTATATAAAGAGATAGTTTGGGTCTTGGAAACCTTGAGGTCTATTATTGTCACAAGCCATGTGAGATGGGACAGCTGGAGGCAGTGACTGATGGCAGCAGGAGCTCCATAGCATCAGGTGTCCGGACACAGAAATGGTCTGCGCTGCTTCTCCATGCTAATCTGTTTTCCATGGCTTGATAACAAAGTGTGGCTATAATACGTAGGCAAAAAGTAACTCATGCTATACAGCCCATTGTTAGGCTACTAAAAAAATTCACTGTCATCCAACTCCTTCAGCTTTGGACCTCTAGTGGACTGTGGAGCATGGCTCCTATGTCTTATTTTCAGTAGTTAAATTGCATCAACAAACTTCTGAGTCATATCTATTACCATAATTAGCACCTGAGGATGGCAGGAGATGGTCTCTGAAAGCAGGAAGAGGATAAGAAGCTACCCATGGGATCGGCTTTGCACCCAGAGTGTTACTGAAGGCTTTGTGCAGGCTGCTGAAACAGCTCAAGAAGCAGCAGGTCTCAGTGTTTCTCTTGTAGCTTTAGAATGGGTTAGGTGGGGAGCTTTAGAGTCCGATGCTTCCCATCGCATCCGTGTGCAAGCATATGCAGGAAAATAGTTCTTAGATGCCGTGTGACTGGCAACACAAAAGTGTGAACACTAGCTGCTACTCCTCAATTCAACCACCTCCGTGTACCTTCCAGATACATCTCTTTTAATCTCATTTTCTTCTTGTCCAGAGTCTCAAAGGTGACTCGAGTCTGTGAGGACTTGCTGGGGTAGTGGAGCAGAGCTCCCTCCTCTCCTGTGCTGCTAGTTTATTCCCTTCCTGTGCACTGTGCTCAGGATGAGCACAGTTGTTTGTCAACAATGAAGCTTCGGAGATGCATACCTAAGAGTTGTGCCTTGCTTAGCTTGATGTGCAGTGTGCGCAGCACCATCCTCTTACCCACCTGGAAAACCAGCAAAGTACAGGCAACTGAGGAAACCTTGGTGACAGTTCAAATGGGGGCCAATACTTCAGCTGTCGAAGCTCACACATCTCACAAAGCAATAAATAACCAAAGTAAACATCTCTGGATGTTGTGGAGGATGACAGCGTTATGCCCCTGTCCATGTAGACAGGGGTCATGGGCTGCTAAAACAGCATTTTGAGCCGTGGGATGTTTCTCTTGGTGTGGCAAATGCTCAGTGTCACCCTTCACATGAGGCTTTGAAGTTTTCCTGTAGGATTAGTAAGCTTTGAACTTTTTTCTTTAGGATTAGTGAGCTTGTTTCTGCATAGGACAGCTCTGGAGGCCTTTAATAAAGCTCTCAAACACATTCTGCTCATCCAGCTTTAGAACTGCTGTACTTCGAGTAATAAAAGGGCCCTGGTGAAGAAATTATTCCTGATGCAGATTCTGATGGGGGGCTATCCTGCTGCCAAAACTTCTGGGCTGGTCTCCAGGTGTTTTAGCACTGTTTTAATTGCTTCTTGATTTCAACATCCTGTTGTTTTCTCAACCTTCTTTTACAAATATCTGCTTTTCCTGCTATGTGATTCTCCTCCTTTTCTTCCCTTTTGTATTCCTGATCCTCTCCTCTTTCTCTTGAGCGTTTTGCTCTTTCCTTTTCACCTCTTTCCACTCCTCTTTTCCTCCTGTGGGGAGGTAGCTTGTGACTCCTTCCCATTGCAGCTGCTCAAGAGAGCAGGGATTTCTTTCACAGGTGGGTGGTTTGGAGGGCAAGTGGGCGGATTATACCTGAGAGAGAATGAGTCCTGGGCTCCCGCTCCTCAGTTACCATTCCCGTCGTGGCTTTGGCATTCCAACTTTCCTCAAAGCCCAGCAATCATTAAAACTGATTCAAAGTACTTCTGATCCTGGTTAGGGTAACCCTCTGAGGTTACCTCCGTGTGCCAATAGTGAGGCTTATTCCTCCTGAAAATCCCCGCTGTGATGACCTGCTGAAAAGCATTTTCTGCACTGCTTAAGTTTTAAGGACTGGTATGTTCAGAAGGGAGAGAGCTAGGTGCCGGTGCAAAGCCTTTGGAGCACATAAACCTCACAAAGGGGCTATGTGTTTTGTGTTCACTACAGAAGTTTTTGGGGCTGGATTTTGTCTTTTTTGGGGCTGGATTTTCTCCTTAATGATTTTCCCACCCCACTAAGCTTTTATTAATTGTTTGGTTGTCTTGGAGGAGCCAAGAATTATGCCCATTGCTTTTGATTAAGAATCACACTTTCCCGGTTATTTCCATACACTTCTTCTAAAGATTATAGAGATTTTGCAGCAGCTATTAATTATTCTATGACCATCCTCCATGTTTTACAGAGTGATTTCTAAGAGATGAATGTGCTTCAGTTAGTGTTGATGCACCCTTTTACTGTGCTGAGATATAGACTAATGTAACAGGTAATTATAGCAGTTCCAGCAGTGCTGCTTCTGACTAGGCAAAGCCTTGCTCTACAGATGCTAGTTGCCTACACTGTTTCTAAGACTAGAAAATAAGTTACATTAATCACTAAAAAGTGATTGCAAATAGCTTCAAAGTTATAAACTATTGATTAGTAAAGGTGAGAGAAAATTCTGGGGCCTTTGTGGAATAAGCAATACATTCATTACTGTGAACAAATTCAATACAAGGGATGAATCAATGTCTTAACTTGCCAGCAATGTAATGTAATATTTAATAAAGTATTGTTCCGCATAATCTAGTGCAGGCCACACTGGTATTTCTTTCATGGAGTATCTGAAAAATTACTCTCCTTCCCCCAGTGAATTGCTGTTTGATATTTTCTGCAGAAGAGAATATGAAATAATAATGAGAGGGTCAAACACTGCCCTTCCCCCAGGCATGCGTCCAGCTTGCTTTGGTCTGCAGCCTACCTGCCAGCACCTCTCCGCATGCCAAAACCCTGCACTGGTGAGAGAGAGCCCTACAGAATGTAATACAGAATGGCAGCCCTGAGCCACCAAGACCAACAGCAAGATGAGTGCATTGTATATCACAGAAAGGATTGAATAAGATAAGTTAAAATATATGGCAGTTATTTAGAAAGGAAAAAGACTGTACTGGGGGATACCTACTAGAATGCACATAAACCTCTTACTATGGAGTATCAGTCTCTCAAATTCTTCTGAATAAAAATCTCAGTTGATCTCATGTATCTTTTCCCAGACTGGTTTTTCCATGCCCATTTCCCCCTGTAGCATCCGCACTGCTCACAGGGAGAGCCAAGCCATCTTCACAGGCCACAGGTGGGAGCCTCTGGTCTGGCCTGTCTGGGGGAAGGGAACCTGACAGGCACCCAATCCATCATCTCAGTCCTTCATCTCAGCAAGCCTGCCATCCTGGAGTGCGTGCATCCATTTCTCCATGATTTCCAAAAATCTCTCTAAAATTTCTCCATTTCTCCAAAAATCCATTTTCATTATTTTTAGGGGACTGTTTCTTCCTCCCTTCCCTCTTTAAAACCCCTTGTACGTCCTTTTTCAGAAACCCTGCAAATGGAATTTCTTTGGTCTACACTGTCCCAATTCCAACTGCAAAAATGCCTTAAATTAGTTCATTAGTGAAAGGAAACTTTCACTCTGGAAACTCATCCTGTGGATTTTATGATTCTCTTTTTCAGTGCCTCCTTTCTAAACTATGTATTGTGGTAAAAAACCGAAACCAGAACATTTCTGGGTTATTTTCTGAGTCTACTGTTACGCTATACAGCATCTCAATCAGCTTCAGCTTCATAGTATTTTTTCCTCTATTAAGATAAGAAAGTCGTTGGAAGTCTGATGGAGAAAATGTCTATGCAAGGGTTTCAGAAAACATTTTTCTCAGGAGCAGTCTAAGGTGTATGTACTGCTCAATGCCATCAAGTTAAAAAAAACCCCAAACCCACAAAAATTGCTGTCATGCCTGATGTGAAAAATTTGCAAAACTAGACACCTTGTATGAAGGTTCAACAGTCCTTAGGTTTTTACTTTGGATTCTTTTTCTTCAAGGGAATGTAACATGCATTAGCCACACTAATCCCGTTTCATTGTCCCATCCCTCTGAATACATTGTAGCTTACAGTGATTATTGATTGAAACACTTCAAAATCTAGTCAATGTCATGGAGATATGTAGTTAAAGTTTTGCAGTGTGGGGTAGGGAATGGAGCAATAAAAAAAGAAAAAATTCATCCCACAAACTCTTGATGCTGGTGGTAAACAGATTAATAGAGTCATTAGGCTGAAAAGCTGGACAAAGAAAAAAAATTTGTTTAATTTGTGTAATAAATGCATGAATCAGACAGCATTAGACTCCATCAGCAAAGACCTGAGTGTCTTCTATGATGACTTCTCTTTATTAACTGATTTGAAGCCTGAATGTTAAAAAATCTCTAACCAAATACTGAAAAAACAGCGCAGAACTCTGAAGCATTTTGCACAAGCTGGGCTCTCATGGGTTGCAGACTGTCCGGTTAGGCTCTGGTTTTCTTTGATTTTTCCGTCTTTATTGTTGTTCTGCATGGTGGGATCCCCATGAGGATGGTGCAGTTAAAGCTTCCTCTCTTGTGGTCTTGTTCCCAAAAAGAACAAGGTGAGGTCTGTGTGCACGAGCTATGGGCTGCTGTGCGAGGGCCCAAAGCAGCTGCAGGGTCACGCCGATGGGTCAGGGCCCTTGATTCTGCTATTCCGCTGGCTTCACCTTCTGAGCTGGGCCAGGACATAGGGGCAACGAGGCAACACATCCCATAAGGGGGTCCTGCTGCATGGTGTCAGCTGAGAATTAGCTCAGCTCAAACCTTGCCTGTCCTGCTGTGGCCGAGGCGGCAATGAGCGCATCCTTGTGCTGCAGCTGGCAGGAGCAGGGCACAGCTGCTCGGCTGTGAGAGGCAGTGGTACCAGGCCCAGGGGCCGTAGGGGGATGGAACGATGGCTGGGCATGCCTGCAGTAATAAAGGACTTCTTGAGGCTTAAGGTGGTAGTTTTATTCTCATGTTACATTGACTTTTAAGTCTTCACAGCCTGTCCTGTGACTTTTAACGCAGTTACCTGTAGTCAGCTCAAAAGCTAGCAGTTGCATGAGCTTCAGCATTGAAATTTCTGCAGGAAACTTCTGTATTTCAAAATCTGAATTAATCCAAATTGGTAAACAAAGACTTAAATAAAATAGTAGTGAGCCAAAAAGGTTGTATTTAAAAACGTCTTGAGGCACAGCAGGTAGTTGTTAGACATTCCTTTTTTTTTTTTTTTTTATATTTCCCTTAATCTCTGGTGGTGGATGTGCTTTGTGAGATGCAGGATGTGATGTCTAGTCAAGTTTGAGAGCTCAGTGGTCACCTTGTTGTGTGCCCCCTAACAGTTCAGCATTTCCTTTGTGTAAGGCTTTAAGATCTTCCTGGACCAGTGGTTAGACCTGTGCTGGTTCAGACAGGGCCCAGGGCTGTCAGGAAGACACAAGACTGGGGTTAGTGGTGGAAGCTGAGCCGTGTCGTGGGGTTAACAGTTGCCTGGGCACTGTTAGGGTAGTCCCTCCCTCCCAAGGACTCCTCTTTCAGCAGATCAGTGTTCTGTTACTCTGCAGCATAATTACAATTTCTTAAAACTACATTTGAGTGGTTTTCAGCTCTGACTAATGGGTTAAAATACTTTGTACAATTTATTTGGCTGAGAAACAGCAGCAAGCCAGTGACTATAGCTAATAACAGCAAAAGGTATTTAAGGGGAAAGCGAGCATCAAGTGCAAGGGCCTTTACAATGTGAGTGAATTGTAGCTGGGATTCTGCTGGGAGTTTTTTTGCCTTTTTCTTTCTGTGATAAAGATAGGTTATTGCACAGTGGCGTGGTTTCCCATGAGAGAAGCAATGGCTTATATCTCTTGGATTATATTCAAAAGCACTGAATAATGGCTGAAGTGGATTACCTATCCCTTGCCAACTATGTTAGTACTGACAAGCATCACGTACCATCTGTCAGCACTGTTGCCCAAGTTGGCAGGAGATTCTTCTGGTTACAGCTGGTCCAGGAGAATGTCCTCCCTCTGCCCCCCACACACATGGTGTCCAGGATGTTTGACGTATAATATGCTACTCTGCAGAGATGGCTTTAGACAGATTCTCTTCATTGTCTCTAAGTTCTTCATGTTCTCCTTGAAAGAACAGCAACATGATTTAGCTGCTGTTCTCTGTTTATAAGGTACTGCTGTGTTATTAGGTCAGGGAATTCAATAAGGAATAGAAAAATTAAATTAGAACAAATGAAAAGTGTACTTTGGAGGAAGGAAGTTCTAACTGCAAGATGTCAGAACATACAGAACAGTTTAACACTTATGTGTGAGATGAGGCCTAAGTGTCTGATTTGAAACACTGTCAGCATGTCTGCAGAGCACACAGAGGTTATTGTGGTGTGTGCAGACATAGTCTCGTTAGCATGACTCCAGCAAGAGCAGACAGAAGGGAAGGGGGGAGCCCCTGGAGGATTTTGCAGCAGGTTTTGCAGCCCTGGCACCATTACTATTACCCTCCTCCGTGCTGCCAGACAAAAGCCAGGGCAGGAGTGGCTCCCCTGACAGTGAACACCTCTGCCTGCTATGCTGCCATCCCTGCAGTGCCCTCCATCCACCTCCCACTCTTCTCCTCCTGAACCAGCAAGTTTACTGCACTTGTGCCAAGGGAGACCCTGCCAGCCAAGCTGGTGTGAGAGCTGGATTCGGTCTCATGAGTTTTTGGCCAGTGAGACCTCTTCTAAAGCACTTTCTGTGCCACTGTGTCATCTCTCACCTGGCTGGGCCTTCTGTATTCTTTGTTGTTCCCCAAGTCAAGTGATCTTTGTGACACCAAGTGAGTCTACTGGAGAACGTGTCCTCAGGGAAGCAGTAATTCCTACATTGTGTGAGTTTAACAACTCCCTGCTCCCTTTCTCTTCTAATTGTTCCTGTTATTACAAACCAAAAAGAGAAATTTATACATCAGACAAAGAGTGTTGGCTGGTCTCTGTACTTTGGGTCTGTAGTGTGGAACCACAGAAGCTCCATATCCCTCATTTAATAATGGGCAGCTGTTCCTGGAAGGACTAGACCTCCGTGTACAGCTCGAGCTCTGTTAAATATTTATCACTAACCTCTAATGGCTGTACACCTGGCACAGCCACTTGGGTGTTATTTTTATGTTGGTTGCTGCACTGCAGTTGGGGTTTTGATATTAAGACCAGAGGCTGAGGAAAAAAGAGCAATCGCTCAGAAAGAGCAGTCGCTCCTGCTGGCACACGTTCCCTGAATGACATGCTGAAGTGATGAATTTAAGCTTATGACATGTTATTCACAGTAATATTAATAGCAGTGATTAGTGCAGATGACAGCAAATTAAATAGGACAGTGCTTACTGCCTGGCACTGAATTAGTTTTGGCATTAATATTTCACTTGATTGAAGAGCAGTGCTTAAAACCTGTACAGTGTCCCATATTTTCAACCCCTTCCAAGAAACAGAAAATCAGGCTTGAGCTGAAAGTGGGACATTGACATTCAGGTCTGTGTGACGATTGCCCTGGGAAGAACTGATGGAGTTGCACTGGTTAGGAGTTGCAACCTCAGCTAATTGTGTGGAAGTCAGAGGCAGGGAGAAATTGCAACTTTTCTTTCAGCTTAGAGACTGAAGTCTGATTTGTAAACGTGTATTCCAACAGTGTTCAACTACAGGAGGTCAGCAAAAATGTTATTCCATAAAATTTCTCTCCATATAATTTCATATATGGTACTTGATAATGGTAGAGCCTGAGGTTTTCTTGAGTTTGTTTTTCCTTGCTTGGTTTGCAGGGAGAAGCAAGGGACAGCTTTTTCTTTTCCAGAGTTGATTCAGTGCAAACTTTTGTTGATCAAAAGCCCAAGTTGCAAGAAAGTCTCATCCTCAAAATCTATGTTGATGAAAGGCATATAATGAGAACTTCAAAGTGCTTAATGAGACGCCACAAAAGCAAAAGAGAAAACTTAATGAATGCTGTTCTGCACTGGGTCAGCTGTCATGTGATACCTGTGCCTCGATATGATGCAATCCCATGACGGGGCTGATTGTGATCCCTTGGGTCGTGGTGTCTGGAAGAACTGCTCTGCATGGGTGGGAAGATGTCCCCTTGCAGCCACTGTCTTGAGTTAAACTGTCTCCTAAAACTATTGGAAACGAGAGTGCTTCATGGAACCAGTGTGAAGGTGTCCAAAGCGGTTATAAGAAGGAGGGGTAGCAGGACACTGCGCTTGAGCAAGGGAACATTAACTTTCTCTTTAGTTAGCAGCTGGGGCAGCAGTTTCAATGTTTGTGTGATTATTTGGCTTCAGAATTCAGAGCTTGTTTTATTATACTTGCATTTGCCCCATGGTCTGTGTGTTGTATCCTGATGTAGGTTTCCCTTTAATCTTCACATGTGAAGGTGGGCTGAGGTGGGTCATCAATTCCAGGACCCAAGAGTGAGATCAGTGCTGCTTCCCTAGAAAGTTTCAGTTGTTTTTTCTTGACTGCTGGTGTATAGATTCAATCTGGTGAATCCCCTCATCCCGGTTGTAGAGTACCCATTAATTTGATGAAAATTTGATTTCAAGACTTGTTCTCACAACATGACCAGGGATGATTAACTGGTATTGGCGCAGCTCTCTTGCACCACTCTTTTGAAGATCGTGAGTCCTTGTCTTGGGAAGAGATGAGTGTGGTGGCACAGAGTCCTTTGGAGCAGCTTTAGTTTTTATGAGATGTTGACTGAAATGAAAAATTTTATACTTCCTCCTTTGTTTTTTGGAGGTTATTTTGTTTGTTTTGCTGATGCTTTCTTTTGACAAAGGATTTAAATACTTTATTACTGTTTGAACGTGGAAAAGTTAGCATTGTTTTACCCAGGAAAGACAGCACACGCTCCTGGAACAAAACGGAGGCCACCATTTTGTACATAATGTATATATTATTTCTGTGGGCCTGATCCCCACACATGCACTGGCTATTCTCCTTACTTGAGACACATAAATTGCAGAGAAGGGCCCAGGTGAAACCATGTACTGGCTTTCCTTGTGCTTTCTGCCCCAAAATCTGCTTCTGTTAAAGCTTTGCAAAAGCACCAAAAGTACAGATGTTAGTAAGAAACCCACCTTTGAATTTTTGTTGGGATTTGGAGGGATTTTATCACTGCCCTCAGTCAACACCTGGTTATTACAAGTTGCTGTGGTTCAGCACACACTCCTGTAGTGTTGGAGCAGCAGTCATTAGGAGTCACTCTGGGGCTCGGGGCTTGCCATAGAACTGGAGCCACTGCTGTCATGGCTAATGCAGAAACAGGATTCTGCATGTTTTGTATAGTTCTTATGTGACTGATAATGTAGGCAAACTGATAGAATCAGAAAAATGGGTATCATGCCCTTTTTTTTTTCTGAATCTTAGAGGGAGTTAATAGAGATTTCCATTACACCTTCCTTAGATTGGTCCCGTATTGACTTAAGCAGATCCATTTGCTCATCAGTTTTATTTAACTACAACAAAAATATATACAAAATACCTAAAATAACTTTATTTTGCCTGCGTGAAATACCATATTTTTTTTCTTAGGATAAAGAAAATGAGAATAGCGACTAAAGGCTTCCAATAAATGTTTTGGCGCCTTTGGGTCTGTTTGATACTCCCTGTAGATCACTGCAATTCAGTGGGTGCTGACTACATTTGACTTCTTGCCTTGCACCTTTCTTTGGCACAGGCGTTCCTTGGCTAGCCCCAGGAACAACAGCACAGCCCCAGGACAGGCTTACCTCTGCCATTCAGGATGAAGGTGCTGGGAGAAAAGGACAGATAAAATGTGTTTCTTCCTAGAAACAAATACTGAGGGGAAAGATTATAACTCTTCTTTCCTTTCCATTTTGAGATGCTGGCACTGAGGGTTGAACAAAGGGGGGAATTGGCTCCCAAGTCCTGCAGATATTACAATCCATGAGTAAATAGGTGAACCAGAGAAACCTGTAACCAGTAGTGAATACTTGGTGATGAGAGCTGCTTGTTCCAGGGCCTGATTTTCAGAGCTAGGTGTGTGCAGAGAGGAGGGAGCAGTGTTTAGTGGGATGCTGTGGGAAGTGTAACTCTTTGGGCAGCCCACTGCTATGATTGCTCATGTATGACTGCAAGATTTGGGTCAGTCGTGTGAACAAGTATCTTGTGGAAGAAACAGGTTGGAAGCAAGCTCCTTGGAGAGGCAAGACAGATACACTGTCTCTTTGAAAAGCTCTATCAGGAAAACGGAGCAGGACAGTTACAGTGTTTCTTAAAGGTATCTGTAATTAAGGAGCAAGAAACAACAGCTAACTGCTTTCTTCTGTTGTTTTTAGGTGGAATGATAGTGCTACCTCCTTGCACCATGGGAGGAATGAAGTAGTCTAGTGTGCCTGCCTTGCTCCTTGCACCAGGTTTGCATGTTACAAAAAGCTGGCCACTGCTCTGATTACTGCTGTCCACACCACCAACCCTCTCCAGCACCAAGGGGACAGTAATGGCAGCTCCTGGTAATGAAAGGGTTGGGCAGAGTCCCTGGCTTCCAAATAACACCCATGAGTTGGTATGAACTATAATCAGTAGCTGTGGCTTTTGCAAACCAACCTCAAACTCTTGCACTGCTGAGCCTTTGTGGATAGCAGAGACTCTCAAAAGGTTTTTGCTTGAGCATTTTTAAGCATGGTAGGAATTTAAGTCATGTATCATTTATGTGCACAACCCCCCTCCACAAAGCTGTCTGGTGTTCAGCCTCTAGCATCTGTGAACAGGCTGTATCTGAGGACCTGAGATGGTCTTTACTGAATACACTCACTAGTGCCTTTTAGATTGCAAACCAGCTTGTCTTGCTCTCACGAGAAATTGGGCAAAAGTTATCTAACCTGAATTAGAAGAAATGCATGTAATTGTCATTATGATGTATTTTCCCTTGACATATTCTTCTTTTTTTTAAGTGAGTACTTCAGTTTTTTCTGGCTTAGGCACAGTGGCTGCATTTGCTACCTGATGTGGTTACAGAAAAACATGTGAATGTGATTTCAGACAGCCTGTGGCCCCATAATATTTTAATGCTTTTTCAGAATTATTTCAATCCATAAATTTATACTGGGAACTGTAAGTTCAAGTCTCACTGATTTCAGTGACAGATGTATAAGTGCACTTGTGAACTGAATCAGAAATATGGGTCTTTAGCTGTTGTCTGAGGGAAGATGTCTTCATTTCCCTGATGGCTTGATTTGTTTCTGCAACTCATTCTAGCAGAGGAGACAAAAAGATCCGGCTTATTACATGAGTGTATGCATCATTACAACTAAACCTCCTGGCTTAAACCCTGGAAATTTGCTGTTCTGGCAAAAGGAGCACCTGTCTTTGCCACACTTGGTAAGACACTCCCTATGGAGGTTCTCTGGAGCAGCGGAGAGTAAGGGCATTACTCAGCCTCATTTGTTTCCTTGTCTCTAGGTGCATGAAAAGCTTTATTATGAAATGTCAGGAAAACACAGCTTGTGAAATCAGCTTGCATGTGGAAAATTCCATCTCTGGGCTGGAGAACAAGTGTTAATCTCACTCCCATCTATCTCGGAGCCTGAGACTAATAGTAACACATTCACAGCCATGCACGTGCCTTCTCTCAGGGAGCACAGATCAGTATGCCCAGGCTGGACACGGTCCTCATTCAAAAGTGATTTTTGTTACACTGGGTGAATTTCCTTCTCAACATAGGGAGTTTCTTTAACATTGTTATTCGTTCAAACTCTTACTGTAGTAATAACCAGTTCGGCTTGCATGGATTTTAAATAACTTGTGACTTTGCATTAGGCTGTGTTCTTCATCAGAAAACAAGATTTTCATGTAACAATGCTCAGAGATGATCTGTCATAGTTGTGGTCATTATTCCTTGTCATCAATGTTTGTCTTGTTTTAGTCTTAAAGTTGCTTACCTCTGATTTATTTCTGGAAATTTTGGATTCAGTAATTTTTCCAGGAA
>NW_008238831.1:1510184-1514825 GCF_000691975.1 Corvus brachyrhynchos | reverse complement strand
AATGCCTGTGGAGAGGCTTTCCCTAGGACTGTGCTCACATCTTGCTTTGGGAGGTTAAGCAGGCCAGGCTCCTTATGTCCCTGCTCAGGTGGACACTGAGGGTTACACTCGTATTCACTGTACCCTTGAACTTGTGAGCACCCCTACAAATGGCAAAAAACATTTTGCAGTGACTTCCTTAGTAGAAGTCCTGGAATTAAAATATTTATGAAGCTATTCTGAGTGTCCCAGATAGAGAGATGCACTCCAAGCCTGGCACATATCTGTTTACTAGATAAGAAGAACTTCATTATGGAGAAAGGGTCCACAAGGACGTTTTGGTGACACTGAGGTTGCAGTGATAAGGTTGGCTCTTGTGAGGCTAAGATGGAGGCGAGAGATGGACCAAATGAAAGAAGAGATGGGGATGCTATAGAGTCAGAGCTTTGTGAATGTTTTTTTGCTTTACATGAGCTAGTGCCATGTTGTGTGAGGGGTGGAAGATGCATTTATAGATTATGAAAACATTACTGCTTAAAACTGCCAATGCGGACCATGAGGGAAGAGGAGAAGCCTAGAACTGAGCACACCAAACTTGTGTGCTTGGTCAATGCCAGCAGCTGAGAAGGGAAACCCAAGGCTGGAGTTAAATATCAAGCTGAATTAGGAGTTTGTGTTGTATTTGCGCTCATTTGTTCCTTCTTTTAATAGAGTCACTAAAACAACCTTTACCTGAAATATTAAGCCCTAAATATTTCCTGCCACTGTAGACTTGCTGCCACCTTTGAATTGATTAGGCACACTTTGGAAATCAAGGCACATTCTTAATAGGGGAGAGATGCGTATTTTCAATGTTTATCATACGGCATTAGGTGTTTAATTAAAAAGGGGTTCCCAGAGGATTAGCCAGCTTCATGTTGATGGCAAAAGAATATCTGTTAGCAATTTTTGGCAGGTAATTATAATGTGGAACTGGATGGCTTGAGGTTAATATTTTATGATAGCTCTAGTGGGAATGAAGAGAAATATAATGACTCTTTTTGCTGAGGGGAAAAGACAAATTAAACAAATACATACACCTGTTTGCTTCTGCAGGTTTTCTAGCTTGGTAAATTAGGACAGAATTAGTGTGGATGTGACCCAGATTACTGGGCTGAGCTCTGTGTCAGAGAGTGCGGAGTCAGCTTGTGGCTCTTGCTGCTTGCACTCCTACAGACACCTGCTCTCCTGTGCCCCTTGGGGAGCCGGGGGATTTGATTTCCATTGTCTGCTCTTCTGTTAGATTAAGCTAGACCAGCAGGATGAGATGTAGCCCTGCATGTGAGAGGTAGAGCATGGCTAGAAAAGCAAAGTATCTTCCTCTTCTTAGGTAACATTCTGCCTGTCCATGTGTGATTCTCAAGAAAAGGTTTTACTCAATGTAGCCACCGTCCATTGATTGCTTTGATGTCCCTGTGTCTGAGCAACTTTGTCAATGTTTGTTGATCTTAATACCCCTCATGGCAGCTGGTGTGAGAGGAGAGATGACGATTTGAGAGTGGGGTGGGCATGGAGCAGGCTTGTTTCAGAGACAGCTCCCGCCCAGACCTGTCGCCACCAAGCTGGTCCTGTATGAGGGCTTCCATGGCAGATCTGTTGGACAGGTTGGGACACAGCACATGCCACATCTATTTGCTGCCACTCATGTTGCTGCAAAAGCTGAAATGATTGATGATCAGATCATCAATCCTCTAAGTCCAGCAGCAATCCTTTGCTGTGGCTAATGCCTGAGGTCTCGCAGGAGAGCAGAAGGACCTGCTCCAGCTGGAAATCTTGTATATGTTATCTGTCTGCAAAACCAAGAACTGATGACTCTCTGGGAGCAGACTTGTGAGAGACGTTCATGAATGTGACTCTATCTAATCACTCAGTTACTCCATGGAAATGAGAGAGCTTAAGGTGGGAGAACTCAACCCTGTACTGACAGATATTATTATTAGGGCTGAATTAACTGTATATATATATATATATATATTTTTAATTGTTAATACTTGGTACTGACTGAAGCATTAGCTGTCCCTGCTGTCAACAGGCCCTGTGCAGTGGGGTGTGTTTACACAAGAGCATGTCTTTCCTGGCTGTGCAGCCATGGGAGCTACCAAATCCAGGGCAAGGTGGCTGAGGTCACTCATGAGCACTGGCTGGGGAGTTTAGAGATGCCCTGAAACATTGGGCTCAGCATTTTACAGGCATTAGGCTGAATGAGCTGATATAAGGAGAAGGAGAAAACAGATGGGAGAAACCATTTATGAAGCAGCTGCCCGTTAACTAATAATTTGGTACACTTCCTTCAGTTCTTTTCATTAAGCCACAATATGTGGTTGTCTCATTTTCTGTGAGATGCATTGAATGTTCAAAAGACTCAGCTATAATTACGCAAATGCTGAAAGAGCAGAGGCATGCACTGTGTCAGGAATAGTTCTCTCTCTTTGTGTTGTGGAGTACAACAGCCTGGTGCAGCATCCTTCTTCTACAGCCATCTCTTCTCTCTGGATTCTTCTCTGCAATTAACGGGGTAGTGTGAGGAACTGATGGTTTACAGTGGGAGTTGTTTAAATCTGAGGACTCCTTATGGAGGGTTTGATTTCAGGTTCGGACACATTGATGGCAGCTTAGTATGGGAACTCAGACTTTATCAATGAAACTTGTTTGATTGTCTCTAATCTCTATTCCAGGAGAGAATTTGAGCTTTCAGTCTGATAATAGTCAGGTATGTCACATCTTCCTTGCACTAATCTGAGACCCTTTACACCTGCAGTTAAAAATACAGGGCTGAATTTTTCTAAGAATTCAGAGTAACACTTACTTTCCTGACTACATTGCACAGTTTGTTAATGATGAAGTGTTTATGATATTTTGTTAATGGTTCAAACCTTCCATCTTGCCTGCCCACCTCGAGTTCCTCAACAAAATGCAAGCTGGCTTTGCCAGGAATCTGTGCCGTGAAATTAGTAGGGAGAAGCATATCTGTCCTGGACCAGGAAGGTGAGCACAGCTTGGCTATACTTGCCTGGCCCAGGAGTAGGGTGGGAGATGCTGTGAAGCATCTGGTTCCTGGTTCTCTAAATCCACGTGTAGAGAACTTGACTTGCACCAGTCTCAGGCAATAGATGTGAACACCATTCCCAGTGTTTGTGGCTAATATAAGCAGTTTCCTTAGTGACTTTGTGCACAGAGGGATGATGTGCTGGATGGGAAGAGGTGCTTTGAGTACACTCTTATATGGGCTGGGAATTCTAGTGGATTTCAGACGGAAAGAAGTTTTGTATGACAAGACATAATACATCATCTTCCATATGCTGCAATGGTGAGCAAGCCTTTGTTAAGTCTGCAGTTCCCACGAGGTGAACTAAGGCCTCAGTTACCAGGTCTGCCTGCAGGAACCTTGCATTGTTTTCAACTTCAGGTGAAAAGAAACCCGAATCTTTACAGGCGGAACCAGTGCTGCCTGACACAGTGACTTGCCAGGTACCCTGAGAGTGAGTGGGAGGGACACCTTGAATTTGTGTAATCTGTTCTTGTTCTTCCAGAAGAATTTCCAGCAGAATTAATTCCTTCTGTGATCTTGGATTTTGGAGTCAGGGGCAGAAATATTGAACTGCTGGCAATTTTTAGACCTTTATTAGGAAGAGCACAGTCCCATGGAACTGGGACAGTTTCCACCATTTAAGTGGTACATGAAGGAACTCCTTAAACCACTAGCACGATGAACTCAAAATGGATTTAAATTTTATTTCTGAAAGCTTTAAAGATACTGATGTCAGAAAATAGTAACTTTCTAATGAGCTTCAAATGGGGTAATGTGCAGATATGGTAATGCAGGGATGTGCAGAAAGTCAATTTACCAGTGTCCACTCCATGAGGTAGACAGAGACATTGGGGATGTGGCAGCCAAGTCCCGCCTTTGTGTTGCACCCAGAGAAATGAGGACGTCCCCAGCCCCTGAGAGAGCTCCGCTCTCCAGTGAGCAGCACAGTGGCTCCTACCACTTGGGTTGTCTTTGGTCCCCAAACACTCAATGTTTCAGCTCTTCTGTCCATTCCAGCAGCCCAGCCAGCCCTGCTGGCTCACTGTGCCTTCCTCTCCTGAGCTGGAAGCTGGGCCTGCAGCATTCTGGCTCTGAGTGCAGTGAGAGGTGTGCGCGTGCAAAAGCCTCTGGCTCCTGCAGAACGCAATTACCATTGATCAGGAAGAAGCAGAGCTGTGTGCTTTGAGTTTAGCTTTTCATGCCAATATTGTTATCTGCCAAATCCATTGACTCTGCAGTGCAGCTCAGGGTGCTTTAAAGATTTAAATGGAATTAACTGAAACCCAAAACTTAAGTACAGATGAGTGTTATTTACCTCCAGTTGTCCCTATAATTCTTATTCTGGAACTAAAGCAGCAGCAGTAATTTTTTCCACCTCCTCTGGATAGTGATCTTCTATGTTAAAATTTAGCTTGGCTGTGTGTCTGCATTGCCCTGAAGAAAGGCAGGATCCACCTAGACACAGGTGAGGTCAGCATAAAAGAGGAGCTGATGGTCAGGCAGAAGCTGGCACTGAGGAGAGGTGGGATTGCAGTTTGTGTGATGGCCACACCAGCCTGTGGCAGGGGAAAAAACTGCCTGGGGCGGTCCCTCCG
>NW_008238831.1:1488976-1509908 GCF_000691975.1 Corvus brachyrhynchos | reverse complement strand
GTGGCAGGTCAAAAAGCTGCTTGGGCTGTCCCTGCAGGGGCTGGTGTGAACAGAGCTTTGCCTTCAGCCGCAACATTGTACTTTGTGTTCCTCACACAGAATCTGTAATGGTTTCTGAGAATGGAGCTCTTTCTTCCATGGAGGTACTTACAGCAAGTTTCTCCTCTGGCTGCTACTCATATAGTAGCTATTTTTATGGCACCTGTAGGAGTTTTAACTTTCCTCAAGGACTGCTCTTTTGTTTTCCCCACCAGAAGATTAAATTGGTTGGACTGAGCCTGGAACATGCAAAAGTTCTTATGGTGCAGGAGTGATGGGGAGGCATGTAGAGAGGGGTATCTCCTGGAAGGCTTGTTTCCAGAGGAAATTGGGCCCATTTCCCTTTTTCTTCTCATCCTTTGCAATATCCAAAGAATGAAAAGATGGATTTTTCCAAGGGGGGATATACAGCCAAAGAACAGGCTAAGCCAGTAGACTAATTTTGCCCATCCCGCTTGTTATACTGCAGGGAATACTGTAGCTGAACAGCACCCCATGGGCACTGGTGGGACTGGTGATGGAGCATAGAAATCAGTTCTTCCCCTTTTTCAATAGTGTCATACATACATCTGATGGACCTCAGGCAGACTGCAGTCATGTCCACTGCTGGCAGCCTGATCTTTCCCAGGGAATTTAAAGATGTCTCAGCTGGTTATGTGGTGCCCACATAGTGAGGAGTTTTCCTGTTCCCTTCTGCATACTGTGCTTTCGGTTCATGTTACTAGAAAATTACTGATTGTGCAGAATATGGAACAGTGGATGCATAACTAGATTAACAGAGACAGCACATTCTGCAAGCAATACCTTTTCTTCCATCTCTAGAGACAGAAATAAGCAAAAGTCAACAAGGGACAAGATATTGCAGCTACCAAAATGGTGCTGGACTTAATAAGACACCTTATATGCTTTTTGCTCTGATTACAAGTGTAATATGATTACTTCTCAATGCTTGCATTGGTTATCTTTATTGTATGCATTGGGCAGAATATTTACAATTTGCTTCAATCACCTTATTTTGTAAGGTTAGAAGGCAAAAAATCAGAAATTATATTTGAGGAGACTATAAAATTTAAGCTACTTAAGGTCAAATTTTAATGGTCTAATTTCTGGTGACAGTCCTCAGGCATTGTTGGATTCAGCAGAAACTAAATGCTCCCTACATTGAAGTTTGAGGGCCTAAAGTGCTAGAGTTGCTCTTTACCCATTGATTAAAGTGTTCTGTTAAGATACTGAAATCATAATAGATATTCTGCAGTTGGTATAATTAATTACCAGATTTATCTAAGTGAAATTGTGGTTTTGTGAGAGTAAAAAGAATTCATTGCTGTCTTATTGTTACGTCTCTACATCACAGCCTTTTTACTTGGACACAGAAGTTATTATGAAATCAATTTATCTGGAACCTACTTACATGCCTGAAATATTAGTGCCAGCCACTGCATTTCAATAATCAAAGATAGATTGTTTTTAAAAACTGAGGACATATGGAGTCAATACTGACCCTGGTTTGTATCTTTTATTTTTTTTAAATCTATATGCTGATGTTAGGCAAACTAGGCTTCTTTTAATTTTGTAATTTTTTAGATCCTTTTTACTCTATCAGATTATGCTAGTCCTGAGTTAATTAGTCCTGATGTGTTCCTGAATGGATAAATAAAGCAAAAATATTGGTTGTCCTTTCTTGAAAGGTCTGGGATTCTTTTTCATGTTTTGAACAGTACTTATTGATGCCATTCAAAGGCATTCCTTTCTAAAGGATGAGAAATTTCCAATAGCCAGCAATGATTCAGCATCACAGTTGTGTATAGAATCATCATAAATACAGTAGACAACAGCAAAGCATGTCTGTAGTGTCATTTTATTGTTGTGGAATAAAATAGGGAATGGTGGTCCATGTGTGAGACATCAGCTTAGCCATGCTAGAGGCATTTTGGGGAAACTGCTGTCCCAAACTGCCATTTAAGAGCAAGGCTCTTCCTCTGAAAAGAATAAGTGTGTTATAAGCATTAAGAAAGTTAGCGTGATGACAATTAAACTGATCAAAGGAAAAAGAAACTATTAGCAGGAGCATCTCTGAGTTTTACTGAGTTTATTTATCCATTCTGGCAAATGCCCATTTGCCACCTGGTTTATCTGGTCAGGAAGGTGCTTGGAGAAGGGATGCAGTACATTCCTGCCCCAGACAGCTCTGCACTCCGTTCAGAGGGCCCATGCACAGATCCTGGGGCTCGCAGGCAGCACCAGGACAAAAAGTCTGTGTAACCTTCTTTTAAATACTTTTCTCCACTGAGATTTTAGAGGAAGGAGCATGAATTATAGCGCAAACCATAGAAAGGCATCCTGAAGGTAGCGCATTCTTTATTCCCATCATGTTAGCTATTTCTGTGCTACATTGAGCAGCAATTTGAAATGTAGTATGGGACTTTTAATAGAAAGTCAACTACAAGCAGGAAAGTAGCAGTCACAGTATCAAGGGCTTAGATGCCACATTGGCCCTAACGTGTGAAAAAATGGATCCCCAATAACTTGGTGGACACAAAGGTCCTACTCCTCTTACTCCAGCTGCGGTAGCTGTTAGGACTGAGCGCAATGCTGTCCTGCACAGCCTATTTTTCCTGTAAGCCTTGAATACAGAAAGCAACAAATGCACCTCCAGGATGATATTCTGCGGTACATGCAGAATGCACCTGTACATCCTCCTCTCATCCTTCCTATGTCTGCCTGGGGGAAATGCCTGTCCTCTGCCAGCTCCTCATGAGAGTGACACTGGTCCAGAGCTGTCCAAGGGCTTGAAGGCTCAGGGCATTGCCCTGTCCATTCATGTTTCATGGACAGAAGAGGGACCATGAGCATCCTTGGGTCTGACAGCCAGGGCTGGAAGGAAGCAGGACCAATTTGTTCTACTGCTCAGGTTAAAAAAAGCTGGAGCACCTGCTAAATCTTCAGTATGCAAGCATGTAATGTGGATAAATTCATAGCAGAGACTCAAATGACCACAGATAGCTTTCCACATAGGGTATTTTCATAAGAAAGCCAGAACATAGAAAGCTGGTGATGTGTATGCATAGATTACATAGATCTTCTGGGCATTTCTACTCCATAATATCAGCTGTAATCATTAAAATTATAGCTTAATTGTCTGCTTTGGCACAGGTACAAAATAATAATCCTGTCTTGCTTGTCAAAACTGAGATGATGGCTGATGGCAGCTGTGTGATTGTCTCTGCCCCAGCCACGAATCTCATTTAACTCCATCAATGTGACAACTGCAGAGTCCTGCTATTGACAGGAACTCCATGGTAAATTTGCTAAATTCCTTGGCTTGTGCTGCTCCTCAGCTGTGTTATAATACAAAGATATTTTAATGAATCCTAGCAGCCAAATGATGTCTACTATAAAAACTATTCCACAGTTTTTCAGTCTTATACAATACATAGAAATTAATCATTTAGTTCTTGAAAGGAGTAGAAAATATGTAGAGTTCACATCCCCAGTGAAGCATGGTTCAGTGCTCATCATGATATGGTTATTTATCAGTGACAATACTGGAAGCAGTGTTTAAATTCAGCACCTCTGCCGTTTCTGAGAAGAGCAGGAGAGAAGCTGGGAGAACTGTCAGCTGCTTGATACCAAGTCATTTGCTACATCTTTTTGTAATTATTAGTATCAGTTCAGGCCTTTTTCAAACAAGTCTGACTTGCTTCTTTAATCACTGTATAATCTTCACAGAGTCCCTCACCCAATAATACAGGCCTATATGCCTATTTGAAAAGAGTTACGTTTACATGGCAGTGAAGATTAGGAAGATTAGATGTCTTAATTATATCCTGTATTTTCATTATTTTTGTACTCCTAGAGATGTGTAAGAAAAAGCTCGCTTTCTCCGATAACATCTGATCTTTGGTGTCTGTTAACAGGTTTTTAATGAAAGACTGCAGACCTGCTTGAGACTGCAAGTGTCAGAGTTGGGGGAAGCAGCAAAGGTGTTTGGTGTCACAGGTACTGCCCTCCAGGAATGGGGTGCTTGCTGTCTTTCTGTATCATCAGTCACTCCAGCTGTCGGGCCAAAGGGGCATGGGTGAAGAAGCAGTATTGCTTCTTGAGTGCTAACCCCCTGTGCAGATGGCATCAGAGGGTAATTAGAGGAGTGCCCTCTTGCTATGGGTGTCCCTCTCTGATTGCCCCTCTCCAAAGGGGGAGACTGCAGGGATCAATGCTGCGCATATCAGTCCTTTCCAGAGCTGATTCCCCATCCCCCACACCAGTGGCTGTATGGTGAAAGCCTGCTGTCACCAGGGTAGAGAGCTGGGGTTCTAGGTGAGCTCAAGAAATTTGAGGTTTTGGCCAATAGCTATGGTAATGCAAGTCTGACTAATGAAAATTACAATTTGACACACTACACGTGCTGCCAAAAATGACTGTGCAATATTAATAAACGCTAACAAATATTATCAAATACCATGGCTATGACTTTTATTGTGATCTGCTCTCTAACAGTCAAGGCAGGCTCTCTGGAGATGGGTTTAGGAACATTAAATATTGATCTGAATCTTGCATTGCTCCCTAGGTGGCTTTGGTACTTTATGTCTATTATCTGCTCTTACATTTAGACTATTTTTGCAGCTTTGAAAGATGTGTTCTTGGTTTTGCCAAGTGTCACCAATTAATTTTAAATTCTGTTAAAATAATTTATTGGACTTCAGTGTATTGCTTTAATTCAGAGAAATTAATGCTTAGTCTGCTTTCTGAATTATATGTACAGGGCTAAGGGATCATTTCAAATAAATGTAGATTGTACATGGGGTAGCACCACTGACAGTCTTCTGGGCAAACCCACAGCTGTGGACAATGATTTACTACTCTCTTTTAAGATGAACAGAGCAAGTTTTCCCTTGGTAGGGTAGGATACCAGTATACCACTATATCCAGTACCAGGATAAGGACAGGACAGGATAGGATAGGATAGGATAGGATGGGATAGGACAGGATGGGATGGGATGGGATGCGATAGGATAGGATAGGATAGGATAGGATAGGATAGGATAGGATAGGATAGGATAGGATAGGAAACCAGTAGGATAAGGGCAGGCTTAGAGTAAGTAAAGCAAAAAATCAGTATGACTCTGGGAACAGGACTTTTTCAGAAAGAATGAATGTATTATCCTTAAAATAATTATTTTGATAGACTCCCAGTGGCGCACTGAAGATGTATTTGGGTGCATTCGTGCAACAGAATCAGGTAGATATCCATCAGCCCAGTTAAACATATCATCTGTAGTTGTCCTTCCAGGTACCAAAGACTATGAAATTTTAATATGGCTGATTGTTAAGGAGCATTTGGTATGTTCATACTTCAACTGGGCTGAGCAATGGAATGCCCATAACATTTAATATAGTAGCTTGACATTTAAATGTCAGTTAAAAGTCTTTTCTTGAGCTGGTAAAATTTCCAGAGGGATGTGTGTTTCATTATTGGAATGGCCTCACAAATAGCTAGATAATGTGACTGTGATTCCAGGTCCCTGCCAGAGTTTTGTTCTACAAAGAGAGAATTTAAAATTAATTATTCCCAGGACCTACATAACTTACAGAGTTGGAAATGACTGGTGGAGCAGCCACTGTGTGTGCAAGCAGGTGGAGACAGGCACCAGGAAGATTTGACTGACTGTGCTGGGGAACCATGATGTGCTTATGAAATACTGCCAGGAATAATTATGAAAATGACACATTTCCCAAACATTTAAATTGCCTCTGAGCAAACATCTGCTTGGAAATAATAAAGGACCACAGCAGTTTATGCTGTGACCATAGGATGAACCTCCTTAGTGACCACGTAAACGTCTTGTATGTTGGTGGGTCTAGAAGGTTATTCCTGAGGCAAACACAGTGCAGAGTGAAAATGGTAGAGAATAGTAACAGGGAGCAGCTTGCCCTAGAGCTTGAGCACAGGAGGCTGCACTGCAGTGGGCACCTCCTTTACCCCTGTGGTTTCCCTTGGAGGAGTACCTAATCCAGAGTGGCTCTTGGCAGTTGTCTGCTGCACAGAGAGGCAATGCTCCTTATTTTCCTTTCTCTTTTGCAATAAAAAGGTCCCAGCTCTGCTGCAGGGGAATGGCAATAGAGCCAAGAGCAAAATTTGCCCTTATTTTTGCCAGCCAGCAGTATTCTCTTTAATTTTTAATGATTACCAACTACCCTATTCATGAGGCTTTGGAAAAATCAATAATGCATGCACATTTGGTGGGGGGCAAGTGATGTAATCTATCTGCAAGTCTGAGATTATAGTGTGAGATGAGGTACCAACAGTTTGAAATCCTTTATAAATGAATTAAATTGCTTTGTCTAAAAGGAATAGGATGAACTGGATCAAAACTGTTCCTTTCTGAGATAATAAATAAAGTAATAATATGATTGCTAATTTCACTGATTGAGGTTTGGAATCAAATTTAGAAAGGAAAAATTGAACATAGGTGTGAACTCCTGTTTCTAGTAATTGTTTTATCTCAAGAAGATTTTGGGTTCCCTTTCCGTAGGAGAGCACCTGGGTTGTGTTGAGAAAAAACCTGATATAAAATGCAAACTAAAGCAGGCAAACCCAGGAAATTAACACAGGACTTCCCAAACCTATTTTGATTGAAGTTCACTGAGTGAACTACTTTGATAATATCAGCTGGTCCAGCCGTACCCTTAGGGTGTACAGGCTGCACCCCTGTTGGGTGCAGTAGTAGTAGCTGGGAAAAGTGCTGCTGGGCTGTAGTTGTTGTACATCGAGGTGTACAGTCAGTTGGGCAGGGATCACTTTTTACTGGGGCACCGTGGTAAATTGAGTTCACTGAGTTAATTAATGTTAAGAGTACATTTCTAATGAGTGAGTCTTTCTGCTTGCCTAAAGAATTTTCCTCAGAAAATAGAGTAGGCGGTTCCTTACAGTTTCGGTCTGTCCAGCCCTAAATGCCTGCTAGTACATAACTAAGAATCCTTCTCTCCCTGATTCTAAAGTATCTATAAAACCGCCCAGATTTATTTGTGCCTTCCAGAGGCAAATATCTGTTCTTGTTTAAAACCTTCTGTAAGAAAATCTGTGCCACATCATTGGCACATGCTGGCAAATTAGAGGTGTTGGTGACCAAGGACCAAGGAGGATGTCCCCAATGTGTTTACAGATAGGTATCAAACAAATCAAAATAATTAGGAATTAAGAACAATGTACTTGAGACCACAACCATTTGAGATTTCAAAGTACATATATTGCCTCACTACTCACTATTCTGGCTTGTTTTTACCTCTTCAACTGAGTTAGCATGACAAAGATGTGATAGCAAAAGATGAAGCAGCTGGTCCTTTTC
Organism: Corvus brachyrhynchos; assembly: GCF_000691975.1. Lineage (NCBI taxonomy): Eukaryota > Metazoa > Chordata > Aves > Passeriformes > Corvidae > Corvus > Corvus brachyrhynchos. Next base: position 1,502,523 of record NW_008238831.1, on the reverse strand, counting down.
AAACTATATCAATGATTAACTTTGTTTATCAAGGAAAGAATCCACAATGGTTTATTGTTTGTGGTTTTGGAGGGGTTTGTTGTTCTTCATTCCCTCAAGCTTTTTCAGTGTCCTGTCCAAATAGAATTTGCTGCTTTATATTGGATCCTAAATCATGGTTCAGTTCTAAGAAGGCAAAGGGGATCTCTCCTTCCATTTGCAAATTCTTCCTTGTGTAAGACAGTACTAACTCAATGTTAAACCAGTATTTAGTGAACAAAATTACCCTAAGAGATAATCTCTTGGCAAGGGGTAAGGAAAGCACAGCGGGGAGCCATCTGAATGTTTGAGCTTAAATCTGGAAAATAAGGGCTTGAATTTCTCTTTTTGTTTTATTTATTTGTTGTTTATTCACCTGTGCGGTTCTTTTTAACACTTGCCACAGTTGTTGAAGCATGTTCTCACTGACAGTGCAAGTGAGTAAGTCCTATGCACCTTTCTTTTCCCATATTATATTTTGCATAAGCACTGTTAAAATACAGCTATTCACTCTGGTGCCATCTATGCTAAGCAGAAATGTAAATCACTCTCATGCAATTCAAAGGCAATTCAAAGGAACACTGAGTACTGCGTACTTTTTAATCATCTTGTTACAATTAGCAACAATAATTAGTACTATTAACAACAACTGTGTATCATTTTAATTTGGCAATATCTACTGCTGTGAGGGAAAGGGTCAGAGAGCAGTATTTAGTAAAACAGAAATGCCTGTATGAAAAGAGAAGAGAGAGGTTTTAACATTCAAATTAATTTTGAGTTGGGATGAAATTGAGAAATTCTGTGCAATGGTTGGATTTATGCATTTAATGCACAGCAGGCTTGTGAGCAGGGCCAGCAGCTGCACCAAGGAAGATGGGTATGAGTCTGGCTCTGCATGACTTGCCCCAGGATTTGCCTTGTTGTCACCTAGACCCTGGCTAAGGGCCTAGGGCAGCCATCAAGCTGGTGAGGAGTATCTTAAAGGTTGTAATTCAGGAGCAGACCTAGAAATGCCAATCTGGGAGTTAATCCAGCTGTATTCCAATTCATGGGAGTAAAACAAGGAGCAAGAAAGCTTTTTGCTGCAAGCACCCTGCAGTATTGGTGGACTTCAGAGTGATGCACAGAATTTGCACCTCTGGACCATGACTGAATTAACCTTGATTCTGAGCCCATTACTCCTCCTCAGATGGCTTCTTTTTCATATTTCTCTACTGAAGCTTGAGGTAGGATCTCTTCCACCAAATCTAGCTCAAAAGCAGTCAAAATACCCTGTGCTTCCAAAGTAGATGCTGTCCAAACCAAGACTTTTGCCTCCCTGCCTTCTGGCTCTACCTATCCATGCAGGTACAGAGGGGAGTCTGCTAAACTTTTTACAGAACATAGGTAGATTTTTAGTTGCCTTGTTCTTTGTTAGTTCATTTTATTCCTGGTTTCCCATGCTGTTCAATAACAATTTGCAAAGGCTAGGGTTAACTAGTCTTGCATAATAGTCTTACATAAATTAGAAGTATGGACGTTCTGAGCTGTGCCTGGGCTAGTGAGGAAAGAGCTCTTGGAGCTCCCTGGAAGACAAGTAGCTCCACGCAAGTTTCCATCCCACCTCCCTTGAGCACCTATTTTGGTAGGAGATGAATCACTGCTTTTCCACTGTTTTTGACTAGAAAGAACCTGGATGACTCACACACACTAGCAAAGTGCATAATATGTTATTATAATATGTTAGATATCCTGGCTAAGCTCATCCCTGAGAACCCCTTCAGAAACTGCTATTTTCAGAGACCAGCTCAACTGCCTCGGTATGGAGGAGAACCAGGGTGGGAAGGAGGGTTATTTCTGGCTGCAGTGTCACGGCATCACTGGTCTGGCCCTCAGCTGTGCAGGAGGTTATGCTTGTGCACCACATCACAAGCTGTGAGCCCTGTGTTACAGTGGCCTCATGCCTGAATCTGGAACTGTTCCAGTCAAGCACAATCTGAGCAGCTGAAAAAAACCCCTCTCTAGTCTTAAGGAAGGCTTACACGTGCAGTGAGCTGCAAAAACATGGCTCCAATCCCAAGCTATGTTTTCATCATTGTGTTTTCATCCTGGGTATCTTGCTGAAAATCCCAAAAATTTCCCAGATGCGACCATTATTATTGCTTATGTGCTTTTATGTGTGGGTATATTCTGCTAAAACTGCCTCTTCTTCATATGATTTCTACAGCAGTGCTTCTCATAACAATAAATTCCTTTCTTTTACAAATACAGTTAAGATAATTGCTCCTTTTACAACCCATGCTTACCTAAACAATTCTGGTTTAGAGCTGGTTTAGAACAAGGATTTCCACATCCAAAGCAACAGGAGTATCCAAGAGTGCAGCTGCCAAGCAATGCCTGAGCCCCCTGGGGCAGGACCTGTGCAGGGTCTGCTCACTGAGAAAGTCTAGGAGCCAAGCTCCTCAGCTTCTTCTCAGGCCTGAAAGAGAATTTCATAACAGATGAACTGCTGTATTTCCAAACAGCTGTGCAGCTTGATAAGCAGATCGATATTTGGCATGGAAGGCTGCACAGTCTGTGCTTGTCTACTTCACACTCATCATTACTTTTCCTCCATTTGGCATTGGAATAGCTGTCATTCTGCTTGATTAGCTCCCAGATGATGGAAAAGTTGGCAAACTGTTTCTAATGGAAAGACAGCAGTCTGTGTCTAGAAGGGGGTTGTTGGAAGTGAATTTAAAATACAACAGATACATTTAGGAAATTATTTACATTTTACTCTGTGATGGTCCCCTGGCAACCGTGCACAGAGTCTCACTGAGGTGTTATTGAATAAGAACCCTTTGGGAGAGAGAGAGCTGGCTGAGAGCAATTTTCTTAAGTGAGGACACAGTTTCCAGAAAATAAAATAATTTCCCAGAAGCTCATTTTTATTATGAACAATAAAAAATTACATATTTTATGGTCATTTTGATCTGTATATTAACACTTTCATCAAAATGGCCTGAGGCATTTAATATTGTGTTGGTATTAACTGGAACTCCCTTGCTGCTGTGTATCAGCCTATAGAACCATAGCTCAGGACTGCCTGTGTCTACCTGCTTGAAGGCTGATATAGGTTGGTTTCTGGCCAGCATCTATCACTTGTTCTAGAGAAGGATGCATGGCAGGTCTGGGACCCAAAGCAGGGCAGGAACAGTGGGGCCCTGGAGGTTTTCACGCTGTCTTGAACTACACTAGTGTGTGCTGAAAAGGAGTGGCTAAGAGGCTGCACTCTCAGTTGGGTGGGAAATCAACAGAATCAAGCTCAAAGGTGGTCTAGTCAGTTATATAAACTTTTCCAGTGAGTCAGATTACTTTCTTTTGCTCAGAACAATACCTTTGGAGGATGTATTCACTGCAGCACAAAATCTGTTGCACCAAATTAGAGGCATCATTTCAAGAGAGAGAGCAGGCTTAGGAAAGGATATCTTCTCTGGACGCGGGAACAAAAGATGCACGACAGCAATCTGCATTCCCTCAGGAAAATGAAGTAAATTCATTTCAGCTTGTAAAAAACCAAAAGATTTCATTCCCAAGCTGCTTTGGTTATTTTATCCTGATCACTGCACTCTGTGTGCCTCTACACTGCAAATTAACATTTGCTGTCTGTAATCTCTGTTGAACCAATTGCGTTGATTTATACCTGTGCTCTTGTCCAGTTTATCTCCCTTGTGACCAAGGAGGCAGTTCTCTTCTGCTCTTGTGACTTTTTCATTATTGGAATTTATCTCGGGGCTGTGACTGTGGTGCAGAGCGTGCTCACTGCCTCTCTGAATGAAGAGCATAGTAGGTCTGCATCTTGACACAGCTCTGGGAGGAACAGTGCTTCCCTCTCCCTGCCCTGGGAGCCTGATGCCATGCAAAGCAAGAAGGGTGACTTCAGAACTGCCTGGGAAACTCTGTTTCCACTGAATCAGAGTTTAAGAAGGCAAACATGAAGCAGAAAGCATTTTTCTTATCATGGCAGATCAATTCAAGATGTATCCAACTGCATAATGCTGTAGATGCTATTTTTAACGAAAATATTTTAATCTCTGTGGCAGCGTAAATGTTCCTGATAGACTGTATATGCTGTCTCTGACTTCTGTGGATAAAATAATTTTACTGTTACCATCAATAATTCTCTCTGTTTCCACTAAAAGCACTTCAGTATTATTCCTGGTAATTGAAACAGAGACCCAGACACAGCACTCATTGCTGTTGAATGGGAGCAGATGTGGCTCATGGGAGCCGAGCTCCTGCTCTGGCTTCATGGGGACAGCTTTTGGGGTCCCAGGGGAGTGAGAGTCACCTTCAAGGGATGCTGTCTTGGAGGAGCTGTGTCCCATGTGCAGGGAGTTGTAAAGTGAAGGGGTTATCCTTTACTACTCCTAGCTCTACAGGACTCAGTCTTTTGTGGAGTCAGCTCAGCTGGTAGCAGAGATGGAGAAGGTACACCTCAGGGAAAAGATGGCCCTGAATTGCTTAAAAGCTCCTGACACGTCAAAATGCTTCTACGTGACCCAGGTGTTACTATTCTTTTAGTCACTTTCCCATCTGGGTAGCAGAGAACAATTGGTAAGGTTTCTGATTTAAAAGGATCCTGCTTCTTGCATTTCACTATGAAAATGGGGAGAGTCAAGCCTGAAAATACAGTTGTAAAATGATAACCTGGGAGAGGAGAGCCTTGCTCCCAGGCCACGGTACAAACCTCTGGCAGGGGTATGGGGTCACCTGACTGTGGCTTTAGGTAGTTAAATCCCTTCACAAACCTGCAGTCAAGTCTCTTTGCAGAAGGGCTGTAAGGATTTAAGAGTTTTGAGTCACTGGTCAGCTTAAGGATTTGGAGCTTAGTTCCTGTACACCTCATGCCTTTAGAAAATCAGATTTAAGGACCTGTAAAATGCCCTGTCCTGGCTTCAGCTTGTCCATGATGTCCCTGCACTAGGAGAGCACCTAGTGGAGGGCACAGGATGGGGCTCTGGAGGAACGTAGGGTTTCCTTTATCAGGGGAGGTCTAGCAGTGTCACCAGTGTCTAGCACGTGCTCCAGGGTTCCTCCACTGCCCAGACCGGCTCCTTGTGCAGCAAGAGACAGTGGTAGGATGCCCAATATTTGTGCTTTCATTATTGCCATAAAAGCGGCATGCCTGGCTCTGCAGAAGTTGTTGTTGTTGTATTGTAAAAGTGAAATTTAGATAAGGTCAAGGAGAACAAAATAGAAAGTTCAAAACATCACCAGAGCTGGGGCTGAGGGTGCTCCTCTGCAGTGGTGCCTTGTGCAAGTGTTGGGTACATCACAATACAGACCATGAGTGGAGCCTGAACACAACATTCATCTATCTCACCCAGGGCACGAGTCCCCCATCTTTCTATGCGTTATATCCTTATAAACTGGGGTAAAACCTGTAAAGCACTACTCATGTTTCCTTCCTTTTGGAAAATTATTATTCTGATTTTTCCAGCTTCTGCTTTTTTCTTCCCCTTTTTCTATTTTTCCGTTTTATGTGTCAGTACACATTCCTATGTGAGTCTTTGTGCTTAAATGGAGAGAGCTGTAAATCATGCCTGAGGCTTCACTGTTTCCAAAAGAAACGACAAAGGATAAAAAAAAATCCGGAAGACCTAAATGAAGACCACAAAATGAATGAGGAGGGGAAGACTGGATAAAAAGAGAAATGTATACTAATTATTGGAAAGCCTCTGATTTTGAAAAAGGACAGTCTTTGATGGAAGAAGAAAAGTGTTGTTTGGTATAATTTGACTCACTGCAATTCCAAATTGCTAATTAGTATGCAGGCACATGGCAATACTTCTAATAACTTCCCAACACCTTTTGTTACCTGCTTGCTCAGGCTGTCTAGTCTAAATGAGTCTGTTCAGTTCCAAAACTGTGCATGTCCTTGTTACGGCTACAGTGCTTAATTAGACCTTCTTTTTGTAGCTGGCTCTGCTGTGCTTCTCAAGAGCCATCTGCTCAAAATAGAGGAAGGGATGGAGCAGTACCTTTATGTAGGCTTGTGCACAGAGCAGAATAGCTCTGGGCTAAAAAACCACAAATAGGTAAGAGCTTTGGTGGTTGGTTGCATTGCTGGGTGGCTGGTCTGTGTCTGGCTAAGACTGCCATGCAGCAAAAGGGGAGATGGGGGATCAGCATTGTCTATAGGAAACAGGTATAGAGGTGAGAACTGCTAATTTGTGTCCCAGAGCAGAAGGCTGTAAAGACTGGGTTACCCTTATACGTCAGCTAATTTTGAGAGCATTTACAAAAATTAGGACCTAGATCCTAGTGTCTGGTGACTTCTCTTGAATGGCTTTGGAGCTTGTCAGGTACCTTGACAATGGGAAATACAGAGTCAAATTTAGTACTTGAAGTGTTCAGGTCTTTAACAGTGCTTGACTCATGCTGGGAAGAAAGAGGAAAACTATCACTCCACTGCATTTTTGTTTTGTTTCATTTTGTTTTGGCATATAGAGAAATTGTTCTTTCTCATAACAAATAGATGATGATGCTCTGAGATAGTACAGTGTGTGAATGTCTGTGCTATTCATCATCTTACTGGCTAAAAGGTATGTGTGGAAAACTGAAGAAAAGGAGGCTACAAATGCATTGCTTGGTATTGGTCTGCCCCAAGTGATGTCAAGGGACTTTGACCCTGCTGCAGGTACATAGTAGTTGTCCTGCAGAAAGGAAATTATATTCTCTTACACTGGTCTTCTGTGACCATAGCACATCAAATTCTTAAATGTGAGTTATTTAAGGGCAACAAACTGCACATAATTTCTGTTGGAAATAATGCCACTGCCTCATTCAGTTTAAGAGCTTCACGGTGCGACCTTGGGCATGCCCTGATGTTGGACAGATTCTTAGGCTGGACTTTGCTGAGCCTCTGCCACCTACAAAACAGCTAGAGACATTAGAACAATAGGCTGCTTTGTAAACTGTCACTTCTCCCACAAAGAGCAGCTTCCTTCATGAGCACTAGTTCAGAATGTGCACACATTTGCAGGAGAAATGACAGGTTACGAAGGAGGCAGAAGATCACTCTGCCAGAATCCAGGGCTCATTCTCAGCACAGTATCTGCTTTAGTGCACAATTGCACATAATTTCCTGAAGTCCCCTGGAATTGCATCCTGTATGTCTCAAGCTGGGACTTGTCATGTAAATTGTTTTTCTTGTCCAACTCTACAATACTGTACTGCTGTAACAACACTGCGGCCAATGTGAAATGTTTTGCATTATAGAAGAGACACAGAAATCTCAGTCTATGAACTGGTCTGAGGTGCCTCATGAGATGGCAACTTCATTAAGCATTTCTGGGAGTTCAGAAAAAAAGCTGGACAAGAGTGTACAATGTATCTCTTGGGTTGGTCATTTGATGCTTACACAGAGTTAATACAAACCCAGGAGTCACATGTTGTGTTAAACCAGCTCCCCTCAAAGCAGTCTAATAACAGAGACATGTAAACAACAGCGCGGCAGCAGTAAAGGCAATTAGCATCAAACCCAGTGGCACAGGAGAGGCAGAGCTGACTCCTGCTGCCATGTCTGGGGAACAGGGATAAAATGCTCCCAAGCCTCAGGGGAGCCGGGCATGACAGCCATGGCTCTGCTGTGCTCTGAACGGGCCCTGGGGCCCTGGCTCCCCTCGAGCCCTGTGTGTGCTGCAGTGCTCAGCACCTCCCTGTGCTCCAAGCACCAATCTTTCAGCTCTTCCTGTTCTCAGCAGTCATACACACCTGCCTCAGTTGCTGTCTCCACCTAACAGTGTCCAGGGAATAGATAGCCTTGGCTGTGGTGGGGGATGGGGCTGCTACTTATGGAGCACAGTGTCAGGGTTTGCAATGGGCTGCACGTGACCTGGCTATCAAAGCTGTGCATTCCAGGATTAGATTTGAACTCTTATAAGTATCAGTATTACTTCTGAGCTGTTTATCTTGCTGCTTGCAGTGTCTCCTCTTCTCTACTCAAACACAGCAAAGGAAGCGGCACTGGCATCTTGTGGCAGGGAGTGCCAAGGCTAGTTCTGTGTTGTAGCACTGATTTTCACCAGACATAGGTCAGATGTAAACCCAGGTCAAAAATTAAACCCACTCGAGGTGCTTCCTTTCCCTTGCCCCTTCTGATAATGGAGGAAACACCAGGAGAGATTAAAATTTCGAATAACAATATATTGAAAATTACAATAACCACAACAATATTAATAACAAGGAATGTACAAAAGAGAGAGAGACCGTGTTCTAGCCACAAAAAAGGTATTCACCACTGAACATCCAGGCAGCACTTTGTGTGGCCTCCAACAAAGGCAGAATGGTGGAGAGCTTCTGCAGCTTAGCTTTTTCTCCCCTCAGCCCAGAAGGAAAAAATAATGGAAAGCAGGGACAAAACAAAAACCTGGAAGCTAGTTTGTCCGAATGAGCTGTACTGCCAAAAGACTGACTGGCAGTGTCTCTCTCTCACCATGGTGGCAGTGGCGCAGTGAGGCTCTCAGTGCCCAGAGGCAGCACGGTCCTGACCCCTGGTCCAGCACACCCTCCAGCCCGAGCCAGGCAGACAAAATGGCAAATTTTCCATATCCAACCTTGTCTTCCTGCCAAGACCACATCCCCAGCCATGATGTGAATGGTATAAAATGGACAGTGCTGAAAACCCCACCCCCTACTACTAACCTGGGGAATGAATGAAGTTTGGCAAAACCCCTCTGGGTGGGGAAGGTAAGGTTTGCAGCTTCTGTGTAGGCTTGGCACGAATGGCTGAGCCAAAACCAGTGACCTGCTCCATAAGCAGGGGGAGGCTTGGGCACAGCCATGGCACAGCCATGTGGGGTGCCCTTGCTGGGGTCACAGTGTCCCCAAGAACAGTATAAGTGGTTGTGTGAATGCTGGTGTGTATGGAGAGCGTGGCCAGTGAGCCTGTATCAGAAGGCTCTGTAGCCAAGTAAGAAATCCAGCAATTCACGTGCTATTGTATAGGAAGAGATTTTTTACGTGGAGCAGAGCTTCCAGACATAGCTGTAGACCAGCTTGGCTCCTCTGGCAGCCCTTGGGGCCATAACACTGCCTGTTGTCCTGCTGCAAGCAGAGAGAAACCTGGGTGACAGGAGTGGCACGTGTGCAAACACGGTGTCATTTTTATTAGGAGAGGCTGGAGAGACCAGCAACCCTGACTGACGAACAAGGGAGGCTCTGGAGGAGGAATGAGCTTCTCATGTCCTTGAGTACTCAGCCATCTTGCCTTTGAGAAGCAGAAGTTGGTGTAGATAATAACCCAGGCTCCTCAGCTTACTAGCTACAAGAGTTTTCACAGTGCAGATACAACAATGAGAAACACCTTTTAAAAAAATGTGCACACATTTATTGTATCTTTTAAGAATGGTTTTACTTGAAAATAATAATAAAAGGTTACCACACAGTACTAAAAGTGAAGGTAACATAAAGGAGAAGACTTTGTACCTTGACAAGCTGCCTTGTCTTGGATAGATCACAGATCACAGAATATTCTGAGTTGAAAGGGACCCACAAGGATCGTCAAGTCCAACTCTTAAGTGAATGACCTATACTGTGATTGAACCTTGGTGTTTTTAGCACCATGCTCTAACCAGCTGAGCTAATCTCAGGGAGAGGTGATGCTTCCCATTCAGTGGTGCTATGTCCAAAGGACTCACGGTGGCATACAGGAAAATTAGTTTCTCACACCTGAAGACAAATAGAACATTTGTGATCAAATGCAGAAAAGCAACTTCCTCAGGCCTCTTTCCTGAGAGCCAAAACCCATGTGTGGAGCTGCTGATTGACTGTTTGAGACAGCAATGCAATTCAGATGAAAGATTATCTGACATTTTAAATATCTGTAAGTTTAATATAACAGGTAAAATTGTCTTGTAGGGATATTATATATATGGAGTCACAGTTTTAAAAGGTGATTGTAACACAAGCAATTGACTGCCATGTAGAGTATGTGCTAAATGATATCTTGAGTGATAATGATGGTTCACTTGGCAGCCTGACAGATCCCTGGTCCATTTATTACAACACTGAAACTGAAGTTCAGGAGGTGCTGCCAGATGGCATTGGCATTGCATGGGCATGAAGTGGCAAAATTCAGCCCAGTGCAGCGAACCACCCAGTACTGGCTGGCTGCAGGTGTAGGGTTGGGAGCCATTGGCAGACACCTGAATTCCTGCTCCTGGTTCCTGAAGATGTGCTGGCTAAGGCCGGGCCACCCTGCACTGTGGGTCTGTCTGTCTGTAATGGAAGCCAAATGTGCAGTTTGGACACTGAAAAACACATCTGAGAAGCCCTCTGTTAATGGTTATCACTGTGTCACTTCTCCCCACCCAAAATCACATCAGATGAGAACATAAGAGATAATGAATTGCGCAAATCTTTTTTTTTTCTTTAAAACATACATATTTATCGCTTGGTTTTATTTCAGGTTTTGTTACTTTCTTTTGTCACAAGCTATTGATTTGACCAAATCTTTTGGTAAGCAGAAAAATATAAGCTTTGTAGCAGTCTTGTTACCCTGAATAAAAAACCACCAACGGGCGTGGAGCAGGAGCCAAGGATTTGCTGTGTTCATCTCTATTTGCTGGAGAGTGAGCTGGAATTTCACATGGTGTGTTCAGCAGCAGCTACTCAGCATCGCCTGGGAGATTGTAATTAGGGACATTCCTCCTGCATGATGTACAGCCTGCTCTCACAGCAGCGATTCTCTTTCAAAATCCTCACATCTGTCTGTGGGTGTAAGACTTTGTTTTCTTAAGTTCTGTATGGCTGTTTTGAAATAGGGTTGGTTTTGAGGGTATGAGCGGTGAGTGGGCTGGGAGAGGACAGGTATCTTCAGAGGAAGTGGCAGCTCAGTGTGGCCTTGGGGACGTGGGGCAGATGCGCTGCAAGGCGTTGAGGAGGTTGATTTGGACTCCAGCACCTCCATGCCTACTGCTTACAAAGTAACAAGGCGTGGGTGCTGTCCCCTCTCACCCAGCCTGTGGCTGCTGTGGGCTTGCAGAGCACCTGAGGGGATCGGGGCGCTGAATGTCCCCTGCTGCAGGAGCAGGCACTGGGGGGGCAGCAGCTCGGGGTGCCTTCCTCCAGGGTCTTGGACATTTCTGTGCAGGAGAATGTGGCCTGTGTACAGCCTGTGATCGGAAGCTCAGCCCAGCTGACATCCTTCTCCCCACAGTCCCTGAGCCTTCAGCAGAGCCACAGAGGAGGGGGGAGGGCCTGGGGGCTGTGCAGAGGTCAGGGCTGGAGCAGGGTTGGGAGGGGGTGGGCACAGGGTTTGGAGCAGGGAAAAAGGGCACAGCAGGCTAAAGTCTGACCCAGAAAAAAATCCCGTGATGTCAATCACTGCAGTTGCCATGATGGCTTATGTTTTATTGAAGAGAGAGCCCGAGGTGGTCTCTCTGAGCTTGGTGGACAGTTCTGCAATTGTCCAGTGCCTGGGCTGGTCAAGCCATGCCTTGCCATGGGCTTTTCTCATGAATAATCACCCACAAAGAAAAAAGCCTTGTGTGCTGCCCAGATGAGGTAATGGGGGGTATTACTAGCATCCAACAATGCTCAGCTTTCTATTAGAGCCCCCTGCTCTCACAGGGGATCCATGGCCTGACCTCTGCTGCTTACATGCTAATCCTCCTACCTTGTAAACTTGGCCTTGCCACTTCTCCCATGATCAGGGACTCTGATAAAAACAATGCCCTGATTGCAGATAAAAACCTGATAAATTATAGTTCCTCGAGTCTAGAGTACAGTGAAATGTTATGCAAAGAAGAAGAGCGAGAGACCATTTCAGAGCCTTTTAAGGTGATTCATCTGGGAAATTATCTGGGAGCAGATAATTTAATGCTAATGGCTGCTTTTTTTTTCCCAGTGTCATTGTCAGATGATATTCCAGCATCCTCTCTCATGCAAAATGGGCTGGGATTTGCTTTGAAATTCTTCAGCTACACAGCCAGTGAGATGAGTAATGAGCAACAAAGATAAGGAAATATTTTGAGGAGGATTATGGTGCCTCCCAGAAACTGAATTTTTTCTGACTGGGTGTTATAGGGCAAAATCATAGTCTAGGGACTAAATACTTGGTTGGTGTTAGGTGTTCTAACTACAGAGAGCTTAAGGAATGGCACTTCATGGGAACTCTAGATGCAGCAAAGGCTATGTGTGCAGAGAATAAGCAGGAAAAGTACTTGAGAGATGGGAGGCAGAGGATGGGCAGAGGAGGGGGAATAGTTTATGTTATTTTACTGGAAGTGCTGAAATTGTTATTTTGCCATGTAAACAGTGTTTAATTTTTGAGCCCTTTTAAATGTGGTGTAGTAGAGAGACCGGTGCTTTGTTAGCATGTGGTGGCAGAAGCCCATTAGGCAAGTAATTAGAACACTTGGCAGGGTGGGGGAGCCTGATTCCATCTCATCTCTGTAACACCAGCATGCCCTCGCTGCTGCCTCTCGGATTTTTATTTCCTCCTCTTGACACATGCAGCTTGCATGCCCAGATATCCAACTGGCCCAGGCTCCTCTTGGAGATACGGGAGAGCTTCATCCAATTCCTCACTCCAAACTGGGCTGGCAATGAGCAATTTTTCATCCAGGTGCAGAATGTACTTAGTTTTCTCCTCAAAATTTCTAAAATGTTCCTAGACCATGTGCCACAACCTGAGTCTGCTCTTCAAGTTACCATTTCCTGTCACTGCTGAAGAGCCCACAATTTTTGACATTCATACTTAGAAAAAAATGCCCTTTTCGAGTTCAAACGAAGCATTTCCATGTTATTGCACCCTCTCCAAGACACTCTTCTGCCACCTCCAGCTCCAGTTCTTTTTTGGGCAATAACTGAAACTAGTTGTATGCCACGACTTGGCATATAATAGAAAATGGCCTGAAACAAATTGAAGGAGAAAACGCATTTGAGATTAGAATGACTCCAAGGTGTAACACATGCTTGTTGCGCCATATCTTACAATGAGTGACGATACAGGCACACAGCTGAGGTGCTGAGACGCGCTGACAAGCAGTTTCCTTCATGTCAAAAAGTGATGTTAAATCACAGCTGTTATTTTCATGCCAGATGGACCAAAAATCCCCAAGTGTGAAACCTCTGCAGACAGAGGAAACATTACATCCAGCTGAATATGTATTTTGCAATGTCTTGACTTTTTTCTGCAGTTTTCACTAATTTATTTCAAGTTTTTTGTAGCTCTTAATATACTACATAACATTTGCCTCTAACTTAATCTTTTCTTAGGTGTGCAAACCTCCTGATGGAGAGTATTGTAATTTTCTATCTCCATGCACAATTTTGACACATTATTTTGTGTTCTTAAATCCTTTTAAACTTTTTTTCCGTATTCTTATTCCCCTGTGGTACAAAGAAAAAGTCAACATTATGATTTCATTGCTGGAAAGTAAATTCATAAATTCTTTGATAATGAAATTCACGGAAATACCTTTGTCCCTTTTTTCTTCCTCTTCTTTTTTTTTTTTTTTTTAACAAACAGTTTTTAAAAATGTTTAAAAAAAGAACAA
>NW_008238831.1:1421292-1488872 GCF_000691975.1 Corvus brachyrhynchos | reverse complement strand
TATGGCTCTAGCAATCTTAACTGTAAATAAAATTTAAAATGACAGATGTGAAAGCCTGCAGAATAATTGCTGTGAGGGTAAAAAGCTGGTAATGGATTTGATGCTGATCCTGTGATTTTTCTGGGGACAGTTTTGCAAGAGGCTGATATCCTCTATCTATGTTTTCTGCTATTTTAGATGTACTCATAGACAATGAAACATGCTTTGAAAAGAATTGTATCCTATGAATGTTTAACAAGAAAGTAGAATTTAACTGACGCTCAGGGAGCGCCTTGGGCCTCGTGCAGAGCTGTGGTGCAGCGGTGGGTGCAGGTCTTGGCTCCTCTCACTGGGGGTGCTGTGGGCTCATGGGAGGGCCAGAAGCCATGAGGAGTGGATGTGACAGAGCTTCAGATTTTCTGTCCTCAGTTTTTCTGCCATATACCCTCAGTGCAGCAGCTGGTGGGCTTTTCGTTGGTTTCATGCTCCAGGGGCAGATCTCCATCTTTCGCCCAGACTGAATCCTGTGGGAAGGGCTGCCACCATCCGTCCCACTCCTGGGCAGATGCTCTGCCAGGGGGTCTTGTCCATTCTCTCTTTAAAAATTCAACATCCAAAGGCATAACGTATAAGAATAATATAGCAGAAATATTACAGGTATGAGTATTAAGCAGAGTGGTATTACTGCAACCCTAGGGTATATCACCTTGTCCCGCAGCCGTAGGAAGGAGACAGGCAGGAATTGTGCAGCAAGATTGATTTATTTAATTTTTTTACAAACTCTTTTATAGACTTTTTTCTTCATAGTCTAATTGGACAAAGGATCAGCCACCCCTTGGGGGTGATTGGCTAAAATCCTAAAACATCCATTGTCAAAATATTTTTCTACTATACTATAAACAAGACTTTTCAAGGCTGCAGGCGTTTGGTTGTTTACAGAACCCTGCTACCTCTTCTGTGAGAGAGAAAATTCTCTCACGGACTTAGAAAATAGCAAGAAAATCCTTGCTAGCAGCATTTTTGTATCCACAGAGTGGTACTTTAAGGTTAAATACAGCAGCTGGACAGTCCCAAACAAATTAAAAAAAAGATGGGCCCCGTGGCTGAGGCAGGTTGCTGCCAGGTATTCCCCCATGCAGTTGCTGTGTTTCTCAGCTCAGTGTGATGTGGCTGGGGTTGGTCGTTCAGGTCCTCATGCTGAATGCAGCGCATGCCTTGTGACACTCAGAGGTTGTCTAAAGCATTGAGTGTGACCAACATTTCTGCTCTGGTATTTCCTCAGAGTAGGAACCAGATAAACACCTGCTGCTTGCATGAACCTGTTGTTTCTTTGAGGTCTATCCAACTTGTGTTGCACACAAGTAACACACGTGTTTTAATTGAATTTGGTGAAGTTGAGAAGTTTGGTAGTATGTTCTGTCATGGTTTATGCAAAATTCCATGATAGTTCTCCTTCAGTTTTTTGCCTTCATCTTATAGTATTCTTTGTTGCAGTCATTTGGTTGAAGGCCACTATGAGCAATGAGAATTAGCTGTGGTTTACATTAGCATCTGTAACAAGATTTGAGATGACTAAAGCAATTTTCAGTGAGTCACTGGCATACCAGTGCTGTGGTGCAAGTGAGGGCTTGACTGGGGCTGCACTAGCACTGGGAGCTCTCTGCAGGCAGCTGCTGTCCACCAGGTGCTAGGCTTTGAATCTAACACACTAAAAAAGACTCAGGCAGCTCTTCTGCAGAGCCAGGTCCCACAGGCCCAGTCAATCAGTGTTTAAGATACCCCATTGCTTCTGCAAAGTCAGGGACTGTGGACAGGTCAAGCAGTGAAACTTGCCCCTGGTTTCAGCACAGGCTTCAGACGTACTTTGTGGGAGTGCGTTGGGGATGCTGGAGAGCCTTCGTTGCTTGGGATGGGATGGGATGGGATGGGAGGAGATGGGATGGCAGTGAAACTTGCCCCTGGTTTCAGCACAGGCTTCAGACGTACTTTGTGGGAGTGCGTTGGGGATGCTGGAGAGCCTTCGTTGCTTGGGATGGGATGGGATGGGATGGGAGCAGCTGGGAGCACTGCAGTGTGCAGGCATATGCCTGCTCTGGGAAAAAGAGCGCCTGTGAGTTAAACATTCAAAGGAAGCTCCTTTGACCAGTTTTTTGGAGAGGAGTTCAAGCTGTAGAAGGAACACCCTGCACTTTCTAAACCACACTTCATTTCTTGAGACTATGTGTTAAGTTTTAAAATCTGTTTTGACAAGCAGTTTGTTGGGCTGCTTCAAATAATAAATAATTCAGCATTCCCCCCAAATGTTTTTTGCAATGAATAAAATTGTGTTTATGACATTGAAATAAAATATTAAAGACAGAGTAAGATAACTGTGAGTAATACAGCCGTGAATCTCATTCACAGCTCTGTGATCTGCTGTTCAGCAATGCTTCTTTCACTGCCTCTTGTTAGTTTTGTGTTTGCAAACTGCTTTGACAATATTGGAGAAGCACAGGGCCAGGGCAGAGTGAGGGCCCTGGTGCAGCCCTTGACCAGTGCCAAGCTGTTACTGGCCTTAGCAGGGCCACAGGGCAAACTCTGGCTCCTGGGTGTGAAGTGCTACTTCACTGCACTGTATCCTGGGCAGAAGGAGATATTCACCCCCAGCAAACCCTTTTCTCCCTCAGGCTTGCCAGGAACTTGTGTGCTGCTGGATGGATTGCATTTAGGTGGTGTTGTAGAAAAGAACAATATTTTAAAAATATTTTAAAAATATTTTTTACTGTGGTTTGTTTTTCCAAATGTAACTAGGTTCTGGAGGTTGGTGAACATGGACCTTTAGAAAGGTTATTTATGTTGCTCACCTTGTAGCTTGGTTTATGTACACTTTGCTTTACTGTGGTTCCCAGTGGGATGTTCAGCCGGTTCCTTCTCCTCGCCCCAGGCAGCACAAGGGAAGTGGCCACATCTCACGGCTGCATGCACACAGGTTCAGAAGAGCATTTCCCAGTGTCCAGATGTGAGTGCTTTTTTCAGGGGGACCTTTGCAGAGGTGGGTTTTGATTCCAGCCACTTCTCCAAGGCTGTCTTCACAATATGTCTCACAGGGCACTCCTTGGGCTTGAGCTCATGGGAACTGCTTCAAGGAAATCCCATGGCATCTGTCATAAAAAGGCAGTGGGAACAAGGGAGATGAAATTTCTACCTTTTCTCTGGCACCATGTAGCTGTTAGTTTAGCTTCCTATGGATGAAGTGATGCCTATTTATATATTCCCCATGCTATGATGGTTCCTTCTGTCAGTGACAGGGAAGCAGAGCAGCTGGGTTTACAAATATAAAAGCCTGAATGCTGAAGGTAAGCATTCACAGCAGTTTTCCTGAGCAGTCCTTCTTTAAGGCTAACAGTATCTATGGATTCCTACGGCATTTCCACTGCATTGGTCTGCAGCATGTGATGCTTGGTGTTGACAGACTGGATGCAATTTATCTGAAGTAAGGAGTAGTCTGTGTTTGTGCTCCAAAGACCTGACTCAGCAATCTTTCAGCCCTCCCTTATCCTTGGTTTCATTGGGAAAGTGCTCTTCCTTTATCATTGTGAGCTGTGCTCTAGCTGTGTTACCTAAATAAGGAGTGTGGTTTACACTTCCTCTTACCTGTCATTGGTTCCAGCAGAGACAGTGGTTTTCTTGATCTTTCCTCCTATGCAGGCAGGTCCTTCCCATCAGCAGAGTACAAATGTGGCCAAGTTAAGCACTCAAAACACATTGATGCTAGGGTGGAAATTTTCTGCACAAAATTAACCTGCATCCTGGCTGTAAATCCTGAGAATGCAGGACTAGCGGGGAGAAATGCACCAGGAGCCAAGGGAAAGGAAAGCCCAGGCTCAGCAACCAAAGAGATTGTCCAATTATTGTGATAAAAAAATGGGTGATTTTCTGTAGTTTCACCTACAAAACCAACTGAGTTGCTATGGCCAAATTTCCAAAATGAAAAAAAAAATCATTAGGCTGAAAATTTTTTTTTACCATTCTGTAAAGTTTTAGCTTAGAATAGAGAGGAGAGGAGGTTGCAGCAGGCTGTGTCAGCCAGCAGCACTAACAGACTGCTCCTGCCCCCACATATGCTTCCTAAATAAGTTCATTTCAAAGATTTAATCCATGATGTAGTTGAGTGTCTGTGTGATTTATGTTTTCTTGACATATGTCATCTTGTGTCTGTTGGGTCAGTCCTTAGTGCTCCATTGTTAATTCTCTGAGTGTGACTCTGAAGTTACCTTGGCACATGGATGAGCTGTCGCAGGGACTCTGCTCCACCAGCAGTAAAACATTCCAGAATGAAGTGGCAGTACATCACCTGCTTTAAGAAAAGCCTCCCTTGTTTTCTCTGCCACAGTAGCTTCCATTGATTGATTTCACAAAGTTGATCAAGTTTTAAAGAACAGGGCCATCAATCACATACTTCAGGCTGTCCCAGGCACAGGGTGTATTTGTGACTATCTGAATACAAACGTGTTGCCAAAACATCTGTCCCCACATGCATGTGGTATAGCAAGATAAGAGATGAAGAGTATTATTTGTTCTAACTGGGAGGGGTTTCAGATCTCTGGAGACATGTTGTCTGGAAGAAAACAACAGCAAAATTAAGGCATTTTCAATTAAATCTAATTTCAAAGTGTTAATTACTAGTTGCTAGACATCAGATAAATCTGATTATTTATCAGTCAGCCATAAAGCAAAGTATTGGCCAGTGGTACCAGATGTCCATTGTAGTTCACTGGGGAATTAAACATGAGAGGAATGCAAGTACAGTGTGTCCTCTCTCCTTATTTTCTTTCTTTCTCTTTGCTTACGCTCTCTATTTATTTGCCTGTACAGAATGAATGGCTGTTAAGTGCTTTCTCTGCAGCACCTTAACTTGTTACCTTCCATTCAGAAACATTCCCAACAAAAGGGAAAGCAAAAGGATCAACAAGGAAAACTTGCAGAAAGCCTTGTTTTCATTTCACAGACAAGACATATAGAAAAGGTGATAACTCAGGTATTTGCATTTAGAAGAATATGAAAGGAAACTCAGAGATGAACAAATCTGATTTCTGCATGCTGTTGCTGTTTTCTGTACATCTGTTCAACAAGAGAAATAGTGAAATAATAAACGATTCCCCTCCAGCCTGTAAGCATGCCTAGCACAGGGAATTCTGCTCAATCCCACCTAATACTGGTATCTCTTTTGGCAGAGTGATTGTAGTTTATTGTCTTGATTTCATTTTAGTTGTTGTTTGAGCTTAAAGTTTCACTAACAATGCAAAAACACTTCTGGAAATCAGCCACATGCCTGGGTGCTTGCTCCATCCCTGCAGTGGCTTGGGCAGCATGTGCCCCTGAGCCTTTGCCTGCTGCTAGGCCAACATGAGGAAAAAGAAAGAAACAGATTGTTTTACTCTGTGTTATTTCTATTTCCCACTTTTAATGGTGAACAGATATTTTGTCCTTCTGTCCATCTCTCCTTGTAAGTCTTCCAGCTATTCTGAGTACCTGAAATACTCCCCTTACTAAAAATAGAAGAGAAGGTAAAAAGGGAGGGGGAAAAAAGCACTACTGCTTGTGGATGGGGGTAGCCAAATCCCATCCCCACAGTATGAAAAAATCCTCCACATTGTCTTCCCTGTGCTTTATTCCCTGAGAAGCTGTAGCGCTGATGCTGGTGCAATCCCTGGTGTTCCAGGTACCACACTGTTTGCCTGACTGGGGCTGTCAAGAGCTCCACGGTGTTGGGGCAGAAGCTGCACTTGCTGGCTTGTTCTGTGCTGAACTCACTGGTTAGAGGTGCTGAGCCCTCCAAACCAGCTTCTCTGATGGGAGTCTCAGTGCTTTATATTGCCGTGTATTACACAGGATGAGTTGATCTCCTGGCTGGCACGTTATGTATTAATATATTGCCCTTTAGTGACTTGTTGGCGAATAAATTGCCAACAATTACAGCAATTGGGCTGCCTTCCTCCTCCCCAGACCGTAGCTTTCTGCTTAAACCAGGTGAAGCTTCTAAGGG
This sequence comes from Corvus brachyrhynchos, assembly GCF_000691975.1. Classification (NCBI taxonomy): domain Eukaryota; kingdom Metazoa; phylum Chordata; class Aves; order Passeriformes; family Corvidae; genus Corvus; species Corvus brachyrhynchos. The sequence goes on along the minus strand of NW_008238831.1, from coordinate 1,482,868 downwards.
ACACGTGCACAAGCCTCACCACGGAGCCACGTGCTACAAGCATTGTAAAAGCCCCTGAGCAGCACTGAGGTACCAGATGAGCTCAGGCTCTGGCTGCAACCTGCTGCATCCTCACCACTGGCTGCCCCACAGGACTCGGAATGCTCAGGTACAGGTACAATAAATCGGAAAACACTTCTCGGGCAGGGATCTGCAGTAGGGCAGGTTTTTCACCATCTGTTCTTCTGGATTTACTCAGCTGTTCAGAAACGAATGCATTTGCGAAGTCTCTTGAGCTCAGGGTTACATTTGCCAGTAGAAGAGAGGGACAGTATTAGGCAACACTGTCTTATGGTATAGTGTTATGGTTGTGTTTTTCTTGGGCAGAGGGTAAATATTAATGTTGTCCAATTTCTTTGAGAAAGGCAGCTGGCAGATGTTGTATCAGACTGTTTTCCCTAATCTGTTGCGTGTCAGGAGCTGCCGCTGCATTGGAGCCATGCAGAGGAATGGGGGGGTGCGAGCGGGGCAGCTCCTGCAGCGCTGGCCCATGCACTGGCACTGCTGCACAGGAAATTATCTATCTCCCTGTTGGCACAGAGGTTGTCTGTTTTTTCCAGTGGCTACCACAATTAATACACTGTGTGCAGTGTAATAAATTGCTGGCCAGATAGGATGTTCTGGCAGTCGCAGTGCCGAATATCACAGATGCTCTGAATTCGGTACCCAGAGACAATAAAACTGGGCTACTCCTGATCCACAGGATCTTCCAGGACCTTCCCATACCTGTGGTTTTGTGTAGGATCTCTTTCAGTTGTTCACTGGTAGTGCATTTGTTAAAATGGTTTGGTAGAGATAGTTCCCATCTCCTTCATTATGAGTTTTATGAATAAGTGGGCACCCAAAGCTGTGTACACCTTCCATTTCCATCATGGCAGGATATATGCCCCCAAACAGAGTTTTATGGGAAACTCAAATACAAGCATTTACACAGAAATTTGACTGACTTTTCAAAGAATTTTCCTATTTGATGTGCAAAGTTTTTATCTAAATCTGACTTTTCAGTGTGTAAAGGAAATCAGGGCAAACATTTAGCACTAAATAAATTAGATACACAATGAATTAACTGTGTTTCATCTGCCAGAAATACTCATCACTAACATTTCATTAAATGCTCGTCAATAGGTTTACAATTAAAGTGGTCTAACAACTTTTCAGTGATTCCAGGCAAGGCCCAAAGGCACAGAGAGCAGCTACACAGCCTCTGTGAGGTGTCAGCATGTCAAACGGCAGTGACTGTGCCAGTCCTGCTGCTGAGTCAGTGGGCTTGTCCAGCAACTACCCTGAGGGATGCTGGAGTTTTTTTTCCTATTAAGTGAATCCATTCATGCAGGTTTATTACTGGCTGTTTTTAAGGAAAATCCCAAATGAAGCTGTAAACCATATTTAACTGACATAATGCTTTTCCTTATTCCTGCCTGTATTGGGTTTGCATGGCTTTGGTAGCAGGGGGGCTACAGGGGTGGCTTCTGTGAGAAATTACTAGAAGCTTCCACCATGTCTGGCAGAGCCAGTCCCTGATGGTTCCAAAGATGGACATGCCACTGGCCAAGCCTGGGCCAATTAGAAATAGTGGTAACACCTCTGGGATAACAGATTTAAGAAGAAAGAAGAACCAAGTTTATGGTGCAGTTGTAATTTTCCAGTCAGAGAAAAGTGCGGTGAGTCCTTCCAGGACCTGAAGAGACCCTACAAGAAAGATGGAGACTATTTACAAGGGCCTGGAGTGCCAGGACAAGGGGGAATGGCTTCACACTGAAGGAGAGTAGTTTTGGTTTAGATATTAGGAAGAAAATCTTCCCTATGAGGGTGGTGAGGCCCTGGCACAGGGTGCCCAGAGAAGCTGTGACTGCCCCATCCTTGGAAGTGTCCAAGGCCAGGCTGGATGGGGCTTGGAGCAACCTGGTCTAGTGGGAGGTGTCCCTGCCCACGGCAAGGGATTGGAACTGGTTGATCATTAAGGTCCTTTCCAACCCAAACCATTATATGAGTCTGTGATTAGCTCTCCCTTCTGAAGAAAGCAGTTTTTCAGTCTGATGTGGTCTGGAGAATGTACAAATACATATGTGTAAGTATGTACACACACATGAATGTATACATGTATAAAAAGAATACATCAGTGTTGCGTACTGATCACTAGACTGACAAACCCTCTTGATGAGTTTGGGTGATGATCACATCTTGCTCTGTGAGCAGCTTTCCCTGGCAGCTGGCTCAGCATGGGGATTCCATACTGAGGACCTACCATACCCTCAGGTACTTCAGTCCCACCATCAGTCTTAAAACATATTTTCTTTTTTATTCCTAGTATTCTTGCATCACTAGGATATTTAGGGGGTAAAACAGGATGTGAACTAAAGTGGGTGAAACCATGAGTGTAATACTAAGGCCACCATCAGTCTCTCAAGAAGACCCCATTTGCTCCTTGTTAATGCCATGAGCCCCCCAATCTTGAGCCGTCCTTCCTGAAAGATTTGGGAGCAAACCTCAGCATTTTTGAATACCAAACTACAGATATATTCTAGAAGTTAGAGATTTGGTGCATTCTCAGGTGTAGAACATTTTAAACAAAACTTTTCAAAGACCTGCCTGGAAAACATCTAGGTAGCAGCTTTTTGCAATTTAGTGCTATTTGTATATGAATGTGCCCTAGCCTTAATATAATAGAAGATAACTGGTGACTTCAGGATACATGAAGAAGAATATGGCTTCACAAAAACAACACTAGGAGCTAATTGCAAGACCAGTGGGTTAGAACAACACTAAGCTGCCAAAAATCCCTGGATAGTTAGTTATTCATGGTGAAATGAAATCCAGCAATTGAGTGGGGAAATGTGGCTGTAATAAAAATCATGCCTGGAATATTTATAGAGAAGTTTATCAAACAGAGTTCAATGAAAAATATAGTACTAACACTTACAGGCCTTTAGGACAATCTTCTAATTTCACTTTGAGCTAAATCATCTTTATGCAGCACCAAGTTCATTTCAGCACGCCATGTTCATTAAAGCAAAACAAGAAAAGCCTTCTTAAATAGAAACATATTTAATGGACTCCCAGACGGGGGCAGGACAAATACCTGCTGCAGTACCTACGTTGTGTTTTCCCTTCTTTGGCTCATATGCTTTTGACAGTAGGCAGGGCTGTTTTAGAAGGCTTCCCCTCTGATGTTTGCTGTAGAGGATTGGAAATAGTTGGGTCTTTTCCTAGACAAGATTTAAACAAGAAATATTTGGGAAATGTTTCTGAATATATTTTTTCTTCCTAGAATATGTCTGTTTTGCATAGATAGCAAAAAAAAGGGAAGAGGAATCCCCGTCTTCTGCTCTGAAAACTGGTAATCTTGTGTTTAGCTGGTAGATACGAGGAGCTATAGAAGATGTAACATTCCACAGAGTTCTTATTTCATTCACAGAAATATATTCCTGACAAGTTAAAAGACACTTTCACCACCTACTCTTGCACTGTGCATGTAGGTGCTTCAGCTCCCAGATATCTCTGTGCTACATCTGGAAGAGGTTTCAAATATACATATTTATCATCATCCACAGAACTTTGGTCCTCCTTCCCTATCCTATAGATGCTTTCAGCATCACTGAGCCTTTGCCTCATATTTACTGGAACATACAGTGTTGCATACTTGGTAGTGTGTGTGGCCCCCCAAATCCTGGGATCAGGTCTTCCAGCCACTTCTCATTGATGTGAGTCTGTTGGGAAGACCCACTGTGAAAGGCTGAAATGCTACCTACCAGCCAGTCTGCCTGCAACTTCTCCTTTCTGGCAAGTGCCATTCAATTTTGTCCTGTTTAATGTCTGTGTTAGAGCAGAGGCTTCCTTTGCTTTTTGAGGTTTAATGAATGAATCAGGGCAGGGTGGTTCTTTTGTCATGAAGGGAAAGCCACCACAGCTAACAGACAGTGTCAAATGCTCCTTTGATGCCGGTTTGCAGGCAGAATCACCTTTCTTTACTTGCATGCATTCCTTTGCTCCTTTTCTTCATCCCCCATTTGGTCTCCTAACATCATTTGCACAAGCAGTGCAGCCACAGTGTTTTTATAGTCAGGTTCCTGTGGCTTTAAAGAATTTATGAAACAGGATTGCATCGCACACAGGCTCACCCAGCACACCATCAGCTAAACAGCAGATTCAATTAATGAGCAGTAAAGATTGATGGTGGCTCAAGAGGATCATTAAAGGCTGTGACTGAAGTCTGTTTTCTCCAGGTGATGCTTAATCTGCTAATCCAAAAGGATCCATCCATTTTCTGTGTTCTGCAAGGAGGGCACTGCCGAGCTCAGCGCTACCTGATGTGGCATCACTGACCTTTGTTCATGTATCAATACATTCCCTGGGGAATGCAGAGTTTTTCAAGACTTAAGCTGCTTTGCATATGACTTAAGAAGATGTTTTTCTTCCTGCCCTGAGTGAACCCAGTCACTGCCCTTCTGGCTCAGTTAGAGTTGCCCACCACTGTTACCGACCTGGTACATGTGGAAGGGGAGGGAAACAAAATCCAGCGAGTAAAACACTACGTTTTACTCTGTGTATACTGTGGCAACTGCAGTCTAATAAAAAATTGGACTTCTGCTCTGGGCAGCAATCTATAGACTAAATAAACCCTGGACAATCAGAACACAACAGTAAAAAAGCAGCTTCTAGTGCCATTACCTAAGATGATCCAAGGGCACAAGGTTTGACTGGAGGAGTCTCGTGTTTTATTCGACCAACCAATGTAACCAGCAAACAAGGCAGAGCCCAGAGGCTCAAGCACTGGAATCCCTGTGGGTTACAGCAGGTATGCTCAGCTCCCAGGCTCGTCCCATCTAGTCACTGCAGGCTGTGTTTTCCAGGGAGCTTCTCACCATTTGTTTGGATGCACAAACATTGCTATCCTGTTTTTTTGCAGTGAATAAACCGTATTTTCATTTCGTGGAAACAAAAATGCCTTCAAAACCTGGAATGTCTCACAGCAGTTAGTTTTTGTTGTTGTTTCTTGTGCTTCTTTGAATATTTTACATTATAGTTGCTGTTTCCTTAAATATTCCCTGCCAAATGGTTGTGAAAGGGAGCTGCTTCAAATACTGATTTCAGATTTAGGCCCCCTTTATTTCTGTTTTCATGTTATTTTGTGAATCAGTTCTGATTTCAGTGAAACCAGTTGTTTGTTCCTAAGCATTCACAGGAGAGATTTTTAGATCGTGAATGTTTTCTTTTGAGTGTTTGCTGCAATTATGGGTCATTTAATTACCTGGAAATGTCTGTTCTGGTTGCATGGGGTTCTGGAATCTTAGGCTGCATCAGTGGAGAGGTAAAGTAAAGCAGTTTTCAGTGTGAAATTGAGGGGGGAGGGGCATTCATTTGTGCAAGACTGAAATTTGTGAGTATTCTTCAAAATACTCAACTGGTGACTAACTGGTTCCAGTGAGTAAGAACACTCCTGTAGTATTTTAGCAAGCCATAATTATTTTATTTCATCAGTGTCCCAGTAGTTACAAAGGATTTTTCAAAATCTGAAATCTTGAACTTCTATCTTGAAAACCTGATCAAAAGGTTTTCGCACCAGTTCGGCCTCTTGTTTTTCATCACAAAACACTCCTGTGCATTTCTCCCTCTCCAAACCCCGTCAAGCAGTGGGATTTCTCCAGCTCCCTCTTCTGTGTGCCTTGTAACTGTCAGCATTCAGGTATTTGTATGGTTATAGTCTCTTACTATTACTCAAAACCTCAACATTTCTCATTCCTTGGTGTTCAGACAACCAGTTTTCTATTCCTAGCAGCTGCATCTTCTGTATGCACCAAAATGAAGGGAGGATTTTTTCGAAGGCAATGATGTGCTCATGTAGCCTTAATGCTAGGGAGCTGGGCACGGAATTCTTGTAAGCAAGAGGCAGCAAAAATTCAAATCTTTCTATGCTGAGCTTCTGGTGATAACCTGTCTGCTGCTTTGGGGAAAGACTGTGACCTTGTATCTGCAGGCAGATCTGTGCCTGATACCAGTTTTCTTACAAATTTTTATGGGGATACTGAGAATATAAATATCCACCCTAAGCTAAGATCTTAATGGTACTGTCTTGTACATTGAGTTTAATTAGCCTGGAAGAGACTAAATTAACATAGATAAGAATGTGCCTGGATAAGCCATGGAGAAAAGTCCTATAAAAAATATATGAAGGACTCCTTGTCCTCCTGTGTCTTAGCAGAAGCTGCAACAGCTCTGTGGTGGTACTTGCTAGGGAAACATGGCTGCAATGGGAGTCAAATCCAGCCTGGGGCTGAAATTCACAGGAACCCCAAATACTCATCAGGAGAGGAGCCTCTTGCTGGGGAGGGCTAAGTGCTAAAGGGGAGTGTAGATGTCCTAGACTCAAGTGGAGAACAGGTTCTGGAGAACCTCTTTTAGCAGCCTGTTGGTGTGTGCAGGGCAGACAGGTTAAGCCAAACTCTCAGTAGCATTGGAGTCTCACCATGGCTGTACTGCAACCTCTGCATTTCAGTGAGCAAGGTAGGACAGCGAATATTCAGGATGAAACAATCTCAGAAGCAGTTGTGATGTTTGCAAAGCTGGAGCAGGCTATCAGCACTTCTGCTTTCTGTCAGTCTCGCTGTACAATTTGAAGCATAAATGATTTTACAAAGCCTTTACATTTTTGCATTTGGGATTAAATACTGTTGTGTTTGGTCATTCATCAACAGTCCAGCAAATTCAGAATTGCTGTTTGCTTGTACAGAATTTGTCAGCAGAATTGGAATAAATAATTTTTGGTACATATAAAAGTCGTGGTACTATTTTAGCGAGCTCTTCATGTGCACTGAAATGGACTCCTGCTCCGGCCTGGCTGTGATTCCTTGCCCAGATGAAGCAGGAGATATGGAAGTAAGGAGTTAATGTCTAGCACTGGGATTTGCAGAGATACTGATGTTTGCTGGTACTTCCCTCATTCTGGGTGCTGCAGAACCTACAGATCCCATATTCCTTGCGAGCCTGGAGAAGGTGGCTGGCAGCTGGTCCAGATGGTCTGTCCTGAGGGCAGGCACAGCCGCCGTGGCTTTGGAGAGAGCACAGACAGCCCAGGGGATCATGTACTGTTTTGAATTCTGTTTAAAAACTTGACAAAGTATTTCAGTGCTAGCACTGTGTGAAAGCACGGGCAGCTGGTCCCCACTCCACATTACCAGCACAAGGAATAACATCTCCAACAAAGCAGATGAGAAAAAAATGTCCTGACCCACAATGAGAGAAAGTGTGCAGCTCTACTGCCAGCTGTGGGAGGGCTAAACTCAAAGCCCTGAGACTGGGAAGCCCAAATAGAAAGTCAGAAACGCAAAAAAATCCTCCATGCCAGAAACTTACCCAAAATCACAAGCAGCAGAGAGGCTTTGGGCTGCAGTTTTCAAATCTTTAGTGCATCCCTTCAGCAGGGACATTTTAAAAAAGCAACCTAATGTGAAGTGACAGAAGGAGAGAATTTTTAGCTCAGATGTAGCCTCTGAAAACAGAATATACAATATAAAGCCATGAGTCTTACCATACCTGAGACCACACAGCTCTAGGTGTTGTATTCAGTGCTTAGTTTTTAAAGTGTAGGCTTAACCAAACAGTTCTACTCACAATAAAACAGCATGATGGTAATCTAAAATTACCATCTAATTTTAGTTTTCTGTGCATTTTTTTACTATTATTGCAAATTTTAATCAAGATTATTTCACGTCACTGAAGTTTCCTTAAGTTGTGTTAAGTTACCTGCATATTATATGGAAATCACAGAGCTCGAGCATGTAATGGTATAAAAATGGTATGTTTTTTTCTTTCCACTCCTAGAATATCAAACTAGATCCTTTTTTCTGGAATGCTGATATTCTCTACCAAATCTCTACTCCCTTTTCTCACTCCCTTTTTTGCATTTGTTCTGTGAAGGTGTCACACAACAGTTTGCAGTGGTAGCTGCTGGAATCAGATTCTCACATCTGGGAAGCCCAGCTAAAGGCTGGGCTAATTTGTACCTTATGACCAAATCTTGCAATTATTCCATTTATTCAGATTTCTGTGAGTTTTCCATGGAAGTTCTCCACAAGATGCGGTTATTCAGATTAGGCAGGCATTTGTCCTCCAGTAATGCTGATTGTATTGAGATAAGGCTGACATTCAGGGTTGATGTTGAGCCTATGGCTCAGCGAGCCTAAGCCACACAAGCCAACTGCCCCTTTTATATCTGCATGATTTACATGTTTTATAAAGCTGTTCCTTCTTTGAGGAAAATTTACCAAGGAAATAGCACCTCTGACAGCATTGCTGGCAGCATGGCACCAGCTGCAGGAACAAGAGACCCAAGCTACTGCTCCTGCACTGGACCAGGATGGAAGTTCCTCATGGAAAAGGTGAAAAAATTCATGTAAAGGAAAAAATAATATCTGAAATGAACACACAGAGAATATAGTGCTGGCAATGCACAGCTGGACACAGCTGAAATGCCATCTTTCTCATCACTCCAGTTACCAGTAATCTAATGGGGTAAAATTTGTCCTTTGTCATTCAGGTTTTGTGTGTAACAAACAGAGCTGTCGTATTGCTTGCTTGTTCTTCTGTACTCTCACTTGTTCTGTACTTTTGTGGCTTTTCCATTTTTGTGCAATTTTTTATATTTCATGCAGACTGCTTTTTCTTCTTCACATTTATAACAGATCTTAGACATCTTACTGTTAAGAACAGTTTTCTTAATCCATTTTTAGTTTTCCGTTTCTTAAGTAAATCATCTTGTACAGCAATCCGGGAGGGTCATCGCTCCATTTCATATTAAGTTCTAATTGAACGGCAACACATTGTAAAAGAAAAACCTGATGACCGTCTTTCAAATGGCTTCAGTGTTTTAATCTAGCAGTGCTTGATGGAGGGCTGATTGCAGGAGGGCTGCAGTGAGAGGTGCTTGCTCTCTCTCTTGTCACACATGCCATCAGCTGCTATCCTGCTGCTCCCCAGTGCAGGCTGCTCCTGGTCATTTCGGCAGGGCTTGCATTTGTCTTCTGCCTCAGGTGTTTTCCCAGATCGAACTCCATCACCAGAACTGCTCCAGTAACTCATTTTTCTCCAAGATTTACAGCAGTGGGTGCTGCTGAGGGTGCTGGGTTGGTGAGGAGCCTCCCAGATGTCCTCCCCATCCCACTCCTGAGGCCCTGTCCTGCTCCTGCCCCACTGCAGACCTGGGGCATTTCTCCTTCTTGCTCTTGTTTGGGCTGTGTCACTTCCCATGCACTGCTGTGAGCTCACATAAAGAGTATAAAGACTCCAGGGCATTAAGAACATACTTTCTTTAATATGAATCCCTATGGGAAGCAAGAGCAGGTGTTGAAATTCTGGTGGCGGCTGCTGGCTGTTCCCTCTCACAGCCACATTAACTGCCCCCATACTGGAATAAATCTCTTGAATGAGAGGTTGGTATTAAACCTTGGTCTGAGCAGTCCTAAGGCTAGAAGAGTCACCTCATCCAGTCAGACCACTTACTAATTTTAGTCTTGAGCTGAATTCTCCAAACTGGACAAAGTCTGTGAGTAACAGAGCTCTTCGTGGTGCTGCAGTAGGCTGGCTGGTGGCTCGGCCACTCCCCCACAGGCTCCAGGTTGTCACTGCTTATGGTAAATGGGTTGCCTGGATGGCTGTGTGCTGCAGCCTCTTCCTAGACCACAGCCACCCCATTTTAGCACTGCACTCACAAAATAAGCTCTGCAAAACATGCCAATCCCTTACATGATGCATTTGTCTCTATCTTTTCATTTTATTTTTCTGACCTCAAAAGATACAAACAATCCTGTTTAAATCTGCACTATCTCTGTATCCTCCTGGATTTTCTCCCTCAAGTGACAGATCATCATCATTTCACAGAGAATCATAACCACATGGGGGACAGGTGCCTGAGATGAGAATATTTTAATATTTGTTTTTAAATTATTCTGGTCAAATGGATCTACATATCAATTGTTTAACTTACCAGCTCTTAAAAAATGTACTCTGTGGAAGGCAAAGGGAAACTTGGTTTAGCCTGAAGGACAGTAGAGAAGCGTGACTCATCCCTCAGGGATAAGATTTTTCTTTTCAGTCATGAATGAATGCACTGTAGGTCAGGCAGGAAGGTGAGTCAGAGAAGTACATGGCAAAAAAATTTAACTCAGAAGAATGTTCTTTTATTGACAGCACAAATTATATAAGTAATTTGTTTTAAATTAGTACTTTCTTTAAAGGAATTAATGGTTCAGGAAAATCACTTTGGTTAGAAGTTTTCCTATTTTATGAGTAGATCTGCTTCTCCTAGCCAGTGTGTCACGCCACTCCCTCCAGCTAGCACAGAAAGATGCTTGCAATTACAGGAGCTATCAGCTCCTTAATGATAAGGATTTTAATTTGGCTGCTTCTAAGACATGCCATGAATAGAAATCACAAGGTCCTCAACCCCTTCTGCACAAAGTGTAATTGCAAGTGAAACTTCAGCAGTTAGTTCACAAGCTAAGTCTTCTTTAAGGTACTGGATGTGCTTGCTGGTGAGGCCCTGGGGAGATCTGCAGGGAGTTCTCTGACAGGTTGAGGTTTCTGCTGGCAGAAACCTGTCGAAATGAAACCCTCTGTGCCACACTGGGGTTCAGCTGTGCTTCTGGAGCAGCTGCCCTGTGCAGAGCGTGAGGGGAGGCAGTGCCGTGCCCTGCGCTCTGTCCTGTGGGGCAGGGACAGCCCAGCTCTGCGGTGCCGGGTGAGTGGCATGCAGCCTGCCCGAGGTGCTGCCTCGCTGGCACTGCTGCCACCAGCCTCTGGCCTGCAGGGAATCATGGCAGGATTACCTGGCTTCAGGACTTCTCTTGCTGGCTTTTAATCGCTTAATTAAGATAAAAGGACACAAAATGTGAAATACGATCATCAAGCAAAAGACATCTTAATCTGCAGATCAAGAATGGTCAATCCTTGTTATTTCTTTCACATTTGCCGTTACAGTTTGATTTCATTCTGCGGCTGTTTACCTAGAAATACAGGCTTTTTTTTAAGGACCTCTGTTTTTTTTTCATTCTACAACAGGACCAAAGATGCATCCCCTTACTGCTAGAATGCAAGAGATTTCTGTGCTGCTACATCCAATAAATATTTTTAATATAGTTCCATCTCTTCCAGCCTTTCTGAAACAATTAACAGCCCTATTTGGATTCTGAACCATGCTTGCAAGATGGCATTAATGCCCATGTCTACATGAGAAAGGTTTGCCCATGTTAAGGGAGGAAATAAATTACTTCTACTCTGATAGGGACTTAATTTTTAAATGTCTTTGAAAAAAGCAACCTGTATCAAGAGCTTCATTTCATTTATGACTTGAGGCTTCCCTGGGCTGCCATCACCTGTGGCTCAGGGAACAGCAGGGAAACACTCTGGCCCATCTGGCTGCCACAATTAGCACAGGCACATGCTGCCTTCCCCTAATTACTGTGCACTCACTGTGGCCCTAGAGTGATCCTTCAGCATGTGCTCCATGTGCTGCAGACATGGAACAGCCTTGCTGCGGTGGTCCTTCCTCCCACTCTCCTCTGCCGCAGATCAGTGAAACAAAAACAGATTTCTGTAAATAATTCAGATGACCAGGTTTTCAGTTTTTTGAATTTTCCATCCGTGGTTTCATACTGATTTTATCATTCTTTGGTTGCTGATAGTTAAGCGTTGATTACTAAGCAAGTTTAAAGCAAACTAATGATTACTAAGCAGGTTTAAAGGAAACTCTCTTAGATTTTTGGTGTGTGGGGGCGTTGATGGATTTTTTTTTTTGAGACACACTGAACCCAGATTTTCACAAGCCTGCAAGTATCTAGGCACTCTTGGCATCAACATGAGTTTGAGTGAGAGTTGCAGAACCCTCCCCATGTCCCAGATACCCTTGCTGCTCAGCAGCAGCAGGTTTGGGGCTTGGAAAAACAGCATTTATTGTGGCTAAAGATCTCCTACCAGCCCTACTTCTAGCTGCAAGCTGATGCTCTGTATACAGTCCCATATGGTGTTCACTTTATCTTGAGAAAAGCTGATACTTACAGTCACCTACATGAGTGTTTGATACTATGTGCTCTCTGCCTGTCCTGCTGGAAGGTCCTTCCTACTTATTATTCATTAGTGAGTTACGAAAAATAAATTGGCAGTGTAAATCCAATGTCTGTTGGAAAATAGATGTTGCACTTGTGCTTGGCATCCTTCTTGGCAGAGGCAGGAATGACAGCAGGTGGAAAATTCATCTCCTCCTGGTTATGGCCTTCACAGCCACCAGTGCGAACCAGATTTCAGTAGCACAGCATTTATTTTTTTAAAAAAGAGATAATATACTTTACCGTTTAAGATATAAAATTGACATTCAGATCATTCCTGAACTTAACAGGTTTTTTTGCCAAAGGAGTTTTATTTAGAGAAGTGTCTCTTTTGGAGCCCCAGTCTTTCAATTTTTCCTGGTCTTTCATGTGGTGTGACTCTTTCCACAGCTGTGACTGCAAATGATACTGATCTACTCAAGAATTAAACATAGAAGGGGATTTAACTTCATGTGGTGAAAGAGAAAATCTTATGCTGATCTTTTATTTGAAGAATCCAGGTGCTGCTTCATGAGAGAGCCATCTCAAACCACTGTTCAAGCTTCAGATGAGCTTTTAAAAGCTTCTTCCTAAAATAGCCATGTGCACTGGGTGGTTTGCAGTTAAGACACCATGGCCCCCTGTACGCTGACTGGTTGCTGTTACCCTCCTTTAGCTGATAAAAACTCCCTGTTTACTACTCCAGCAACTGATGTTCCTGCCCCATCTACTTGGCCCTTTGCTTTCCCATCTCCAAGTGTAGAAGAAGGAAAAACAATATGCAATGGTAGTAAGAGAAGCTGAGTGTCACAGAGTTTTAGTGCTTGAGTGCGAGGTTGATACATGCTACAGAGCATGGTTTTCCTGTCCCAAAAGATTGAGGAAATGGGCCGGAACTTTCTTCTCTGCACGTTTTGTTATCCTAAGTGTTTTTCCACCTCAGGCTCCTGAGAGAGCTGCGTCCATGTCCAGACTTTCTGAGACACAGGATTTGCAGTAAGCCAACCTTTTAACGACTGTGAGATATGGAAAAAGGCACCTCCCATAAAGCTCTGGTAGCCTGCCTGCTGCTGCTCTGGGCATAACAGAGTTGACCACAGGGGCAGGTGGTGACAAGGGAAGCCCCTATCTGATGGAACAGCTCTTGTGTGCTGCCTCACTGATAAAACTTATCAAGCTGGGGCAGGCTGCAGAGTTCCCCTGCCCAGGTGAATTCTGCCCATGTTTTCCTGGCAGACCTTAGCTCAGCTTTTTCTCAATTCTTGCAGACTCTGAAGGTAGTGTTGGCATGACCTAGTCCACCTCCTGCTACTCTACATAGTCTGGCACTGAGGTAACTCTGCTTCATGGAATATCCAGCAGGATAGTCCAGCCACAGTGACAGCCTCTGGCCTCTTGTGATTTACTATTTGTTAGTGCTTTGGTGCAGTGAACACAACCACTAGGTGTCCAGACACATGTGAGTGGATTTCTGTTGGTGTGAATGTAAAGGAAGTGCTCCAGGCGAGCATCTTCTCATTGGGGAAATACCTACATGTAGGGCTGAAATTGGATCCCTTATGTTAGGCTAAATGGGACTCAACGTGCCTTGAAATCCTCTTCAGCTATGCCCTTTCCAAAAGAAAACAGACTAACAAAGCCTATAGCCCACCTATAAATGAGCAGAACCTCTTCTCTGTTCTAGGAGGAGACAATTAGACATAATTATTTGTTGTGATCAAAGATTAGCAGAAAATCCTGTCATGCTATTAGCCTTGCTGTATGCAGGGGAAGTTGAATATTAAAAGAAAAAAAATAATAAAATGAGAAATGGGAGGAACTAAACTGAGCTGCGAGACTATGGTGCTCCACTGCTGCATGGTGCAAACACATTCCTCGTTTACAACCCCCTTATGCTTTACGAATGACGCTGTCTCATAAACCAGGTAGTTAAACAGTGCTTTATTATCTCTGGTTTGGGGAGATGCTGTGCAGTGCAGCTACAAGGCAAGCTCTGCCCCTCCTGTCCCTAGGGCAGGCTGAACACTAGGCTCTGCCTGCAGCAGCAGCAGCCCCAGCGCCTGCTCATGGGCTACTGGAGTGTGTGATCCTCCTTGCTCTTCCAGGTTTGCCCCATGGCCCCAGTGGCCCCAGTGCTGTGTTCCCTCAGCTTCACCTGCCTGAGACCAGCCAGCATGGAGAGTGCCCGCTGCACCTTCCAGCCATTCCTGCACAAGGGTGAACCAGCCTTTGCTATTGACTTCAGGCACCAAAAATGGCAAAGGCTTTACAAAGAAATAAGTAAAAGGAATACTGTGCTCTAACAAGTACTAAAGTCTTGCTTTTTAGGTGTTAGCTCCTTTTGCTAAGAGGAGTTTTGCTTACTCATTAGTCAAATCCCTTCTGAAAACCCATTTATTGTGAAGCTGACAAATACTAATCTGCATACATCATGTCATTTCCTTTCCAGTTTACAGGGAATGGGATTTACATCTAGCTCTGAGATCTCCTACTGTGTGGGTGTCTTCTCTGAAGGGGTTTATTTTCACTCTTTATTTGGTAAATGCAGGGAGCCAAAGCACCCTCTTCTCCCTCCTAAAGTGCCAGCCATATTGTCAGCACTGAAATGTCAAACCCTTTCTGTTTTACTGTTCCAGTGGTATTCCACAACGTGCTCACCACATATTTTGGTTTTCCACTGACATTTGAATAACCCACTCTGCATTTTCTTGCTTAATTCTTTGGCTAATGCTTCAAAAGAAAATTCTCCAGACTGTGCAGCAGTTTGGCATCCTGCGCTTGGTGATAATACTGTTGATATGTCTCATGTCACTTGGTCTGAACAGCAGAAAGCAGTATCTTTCAAAAGCAGCTGCTTGCCTCTAACAAGGTTACATCTATGGCTTTGTGCTGTGGAAAAATAATGTACAGCAAAAATATTTTTTATTATTGGCAGGGGCATAAACAAGAGTGAGCTTCAGGGAACAGAGAGGCACTTTGGGCTAATAACTAGAAAATTGTGTTCAGTGGTATCATGGGAATCAGCAAAGGATGGGAGTTAACATGGTGAACAGTATGGGAAGGTGGAGAGATTCATTTTGTCCCTCTTGAGAGTTTGTGTGACACCAGAGCAGGATGCGTTTGGTTATGCCAGGCAGGCAGGATGGGAAGGTTTCTGCCTCGTGGGGGGAATTGTTTCTCCATGGAGTAAATCTCAGCTCTGAGATGATGCTCTACGGGCAAGATTTTAGTAAACATTTTGAAAAGCATTCGAAGGTGTCAGGAGCCTAAATTCTTGTGGCAGATGTTACTTAGTCTTTCCAGTCAGTCTTGTGCCATTTCTGTCTGCAGCCCCATGTAAAATCTGACACTACTAAAAGCATCTTTAAGCATGTGCAGCAGTGGTCTGAGCTGCAAGGGCAGCCCAAGGCGATGGCTGTGCTGGCACATGCAGGGACTCTGAGAGGCATTTGGCTTGGATGGGTATGGCTTGCCAGTGGGAAATTCAATCTGCTTTTGGAGAAGACAGACATTGAATGGGCTGGAGCTGTATCAAATCTGAGACAATGTCTTCTTTTGTGGCTCATAATTCTTGGTCTCTGTTGTCCTCATCCAACTCTTGTGCGCTGTATAGGCAGAAAGATAAAACATTCACTATCTCTGCTGAGTAATTTAAGATATTTGAAGTATTTGTGTGTGCACGTACGTATATATTTGTATACATATATAACTGAAAGTAACAAGCAGTGAAGACACCTGAAAATTAACAGACAATTATTGAAACAATTGTGTTGCTTAGGATGAGGCAGTGTTTACTTTCAGCAACAGCATGGGGATCTGTAATCTGCATTTTCCCATGTAAATCACCAGAGTGAGTCTCAGCTGTACCTGCCAGTTACTGGAATAGTTGGTCTGGGGAAGAATCTGCAAATTCCTCTGGTCAGGGTACTTGCCTGGGGTGTCAGATCTGGAGAGGAAGAGGAGCCTCTGACCACAGGTCTGCTAGAGTGTTCTTGGCATGTTCTGCTCTTCCAGATGTTGGGTGATACTTCCAGCCACTCTCTGGTGCTTGAAAGTGCTTTTCCCTCCAGATTGAATGAGACATTTTATCTCTATCAAAGCTGAGATCAAGCTGCAAGATATTCCCTTTTTTATTCCCTGTTAGCAGCCCAAACAAGAAGTATTTGCACATCCAAGCCCTAGACTTAGTGGTAGGCATGGTGTGCCTGGGCACACAAAAAATGGACAGAGCTAAGGAATCAAACAATTTAGCAGGCAGGGCTGTCCTGGAGCTGTGTCACACTATTTTGCCTGTTTGGACCTCTGGTAAAAAGCCAGTACTTTTGGTGTAAAGGTCAGTGAAAAGAGAGGAAAGCATCTAGAGGAATGCCATCAGCAGGTCAGGGTAGGACAGTGTCCCCAGGTGTGTTGTGCAGGGATGCACGATGGTGCTTAAATTTAGTTGCAGTGGCCTTAAAGGTTTTTTCTTAGGGAAAATGATTTAGAAGAGACGTGCTGTCTTAAAACTGTGACAATAAACCCATTTAGGGGGTACATTTGAGGTCAAGTGACAGAAAATTGTGAGGAAATTTGCTAACAGGAGGAAGAGTAGGTGGTAAATGGAAAAGGCTTTTAAGACTATGCCTGATGGTGTAAAATAATCAGGTTTGTAAGGCCCAACACAAACAGCTCTTTAACTGCACTCAGCTGGTGAAATGCAAATACACATTGGAAAAACCTACAGCAGCTGTAACCTGCTCAGCCCTTCAGACACTCCTGTGCTTCCCCTCACCAACAGCTCCATGCTCTGGCAGGATCAAAATCACAGAGAACTGGAAGAAAAAGAAGCATTTTTAAGGATGTTTAAGTGTATGAGAATTACTGCCCTCCCATGCGGTCCATGCCATGAGCTAGACTGCAGAGCTGTGCTTCCTGCAGCCCCAGGGTTAATACGTCTGGATAATACAGCAGTGGTCCAGAACATTTCAGATGAACTGGCAAAAGGGAGTTTCCGTTGTGTAGATGCCTTTGTGCCGCTCCACGTGGATGCAGTCGGAAACTTGAGCGGCGCTGGGTGCTGCTGACCTCCTCTGGCAAAACGCAGCAGATATCGAGGGAAGGTCTGGCTTCAGTAGGGAGACCGGGTTTGTCTCACTGTGGGAGTTAACACTGAGATTCCTAGCGTTGTTGGTAAAGTGAGCTCCTGGTGCTGCGAGGGTGCCCTGCCTTCTCCAGGAAAGGCAGTGTTTTAAAAGAGGTAAGGCTTTTCTACACGTAAATTAGGTTATTCTCAGTTTTCATGTCATTTTAAATGAAATATCAGGATTTCTGGTTTCTTCTCAAGTTACCTCAATCAATTATTTTACCCTTCCTGGGAAGGAACTGTGTTTCAACAACAGTCATGTATGCAAAGTACAGGAAAGTAAAAAGCTAAATTACCAGAACAGCTTCATGAAATAGAATGTGTGCCAAAATACTTTTGTACCTTTCTATTTTCTATGCTTCCCTTCCATGTGAGAAAGATGTTTATGTGCTAATTACATGCATTTTTTTTCATGTGAAAAATGTCACTTATGAACCACTCTGAGCCCTTCCTTGCCCCATAATTCAACTTCTAGTCTTGAAAATGAGCAAACTCTGGTTCTTATAGCCTGTGCCCAGTTTGTGCTAAAGTTCATATCCATACAGCTCCCAGGGTCAGAAAATCTACAGTACAGGTTTTCTATCCCATGAAAGAATAATCTCCATGGAAAGACAAGGAGTTTCCAGTTGAACATGTTCTTTTATCTTTTGGGAAAGGTTTTGCCTTGGCTGCAGTTTTTGCCTATCTCTAATGTTAGAATAATGGTGATTTGGACAAAACCACTGTTCTGTAGGAGTGGGGTCTCAGGATGCAGAGAGGGATCTGCCCCTGTGGAAGGGGCCAGATCACTTGGCTTTATTCTCACACTCTTTGGTTACTAGTGTCTGTAGGTGATTCTGCACTGAAGTTTACCATCAAGTTACATATCCACCTGTCAGTAATCTCCTTGTGTATTTTTCACTGCAGTTAACTAACAGAGAATAGAGAGGGATGTTCAATGATTAATTTCTTGCATTCTTTAAAGTCTTCTACCTCAAACTCAAAATACAGGCAATGTAAGTAATTTGTCACATAGAAAATTACTGCTTTACTTTTAGGCATCTCACTGCTGGACATTAAGCCAGCAACTATATAACAATAAAATATATTAAAAATATAATTAAATAAAAAGGTCATTATCTCACATCCTTAACAAGTAAGACTCACTGAAATTTCTATTTCTTTAATGGAGGCACGTGCTACTCCATAATCAGTAAATCTGTAATTGTTTAGTAGCTCAAATTCAATCAGCCCTGCAAGCCTCATTTTCTGTAAATTTCTGCTATAAGGGAGCTGTAATTTCACATTTAAATAAGCATTTTATTTCATGGGTAATGACTTTAAAATAACAGGAGAGCCATAATAGGATCAAAGAGCATAAAGCACAAGGAATACGCTGATACACTGTAAGTTGTAGTGCGTTGGGAGTAGCTAAACCTCGTAGCTTTTGGAGATGCTTTCTAGATTTTTCATGTGATGCCAAGCACCACAATCTCTGTAACTACACCTGCTTACAGCTCCTGCAGAGGTCCCCAGGCCGTATGTTCTCCTTCCATCTGACATCTCCCAAGCCCAAGATGTGGCTGGTGACCAAACCTCGGCCATGGCTTCTCCACGCTCCTGTCCCACATCCCAGCATGGATCCTGGGCCCCCGGGGCTGAGCTGCTGTGTTATGCTTAGATAAGGAATGAGAGAAGGCTGTGCAGATATGAATCACTCTCTGCTCCCAATAATTACTGTTAAAGCAGTAATACCAGGCACTATTGCATAGAAAACAGACAAGTTTAAGTGCTTTGTGCTTAAGAAATGTTTTCCAGTGCTGCTGGCAGAACATCTGAACTAGTTTTTGTGTCAGTTCTATGAAGCCTGCAGGACAAGTTGCTAAAGTTTACAAAAAATCTCCCCAAGTCATGCAGTAAGAGGCTGTGTTTATTCACTGGACTTCAAACAATGAGAAAGTCACGTAAACTAGCAGGTGGTTATTTTGTTATGTTGTCTTATTTCAAAAGCCGTTCTCAAATGGTGAGGGCTCAATATAATGTGTTGACTCCTTAATCTGGTATTGGCCCTGCTGTTCTACCCATGCCCGACACTTTCTCTGATGTGGTTTTAAACCGTGAACCCTGGCACCATTGCTTTTATTAGTCAAATTCCCTATATCTAGCTTCACAGTGCTGGCTATTTGAATTTCAAGTCTTAATTCTGGGTTAGAGGAAGACTCACCTGGAAGAATAATTGTTTAAAGCACAAGGTCAGAAAGGCACAATCTGTGTGATCACAAGGTAATGTTTTTCAGAAGCAAGATGCTGAGAAAAGCCTTTAAAAATGGATCTTTGTAGGCTCAGAAGTGTGCAGTCACATTTACAGACATGAGCTGTTCCTTGCCAAAGTTCTCACATTTATAGATGTGATCTGTTCCTTGCCAGGCTTTTCCCAGACGTTTCTGTGTGGTTTATCCCTGGCAGGTGCCTGAGCTAGGGCTGTGTGCAGTGCATCCTGCAGAGCAGTGCAGTTGCTGGGGTGCCTGTAGCACCTGCAGCAGGGTGTCAAGGCCATCAGGCTCTCAGTCCCTCAGGGGCTCAGGACTTGCTGCCAGCAGGTGTCAGGCAGCTGAAGACATGGGCAGGGAGGCTGCAGTCAAATCTGGCTGAATGGGAGTGTGAGCACGTAATCTTGTATCTGTGCTGAGTTTCAATTCTGAATTTGAGCAGGAAATTCACAGGAGAAATATTGGTCTTTGGAAAACAAACTATACTCTGGAGTTAAACTGCTGGGGGGGCTGTGCTGCATGGAAAACAAATGCACCTATGCCAGTTAGTCCTCCATTAAGTTCTTTGGCTCCAGAGGTCCCTTCCACCTTCAACTATTGCTTGGTT
This sequence comes from Corvus brachyrhynchos, assembly GCF_000691975.1. Lineage (NCBI taxonomy): Eukaryota > Metazoa > Chordata > Aves > Passeriformes > Corvidae > Corvus > Corvus brachyrhynchos. The sequence continues at coordinate 1,462,777 of NW_008238831.1, read as the reverse complement.
CTGTGAGATACTCAAGTTACTCACTATAGCATTCATTCCAGTCTAATTCTGTCTTTTCAATGTCAAGCCCATAATTCACATGTCCGCTTCCAGCCTGTGGCTGGGCCACATCCCATGTGCTCAAAGTCTCACTTGACAGAGTCCATGCTCCTGCTGTTGCTCACCAGGTGGAAGACCAGGTGGAAGGCAGAGCTGACAACAGTTGGGGGAATGGGCTCTGTTAGAATGATCTGGGCTAGTCCTTTCCCTGGAGTGCCAGATCTGTGCAGCCTTCGACTTTGGTTTGCCTTACGAGGTGCTGTGTTGGGGCAGTTGTAAAGGAGAGATAGTGATTTTTCACTGTGAAACCGCAATTTCCTAATAGACTTCAATGCAAATTGCACAGATTAACTGCTTAACATATGTGTAAACAAGAACTAAGGAAGTACATGACATATGTCAAATGGTTTGAAACCTTATTAATGCAGCCTCATGGAAATGTTGGTGGCACTGCCAAAAACAAGGTTTAAGTTATTGCTAACAGGAGAATGAGCTTATTGGTGGTTCTGCTGGTTTTAGAAAAGCAATTCCAGTTTCTGTTCGTAGTTTCTGCCTGTTGGATCCAGTAGCTTTAGCTGTTCCTGCCTGACATCATACCAGCTGTTGTGATATAAACCCTATTTCCATCAAAGTAAAGGCATTTCTTGTGTTAGGGGTATAAATGCAGTGTAGTTCTATACACAGTTACAACTATTTGAGTTAACAGACTGTTTCCCTGCTTATATTCATTCTTGAAAGAACTTGCTATGAGAAGGTTTGTACTTAAAAATCCCATTTGTTAGCTCTGGTTAATTACACACAGTAATCCCCATCTACTGTGACACCTGCTCTATTCCAACCCCTTTTACTAATCACCTTGCCTATCAAAGATTATTTTAAAAATGTGCTGTTATTAAAAAAACAGGTCTGCTGCCAAAGGAACAGGAATCTCTTCTGCTGTGCAGAAAGACATGTCATCACATGACTATTTTCTTTCTTTTAGTACTTTACAGATTGATTTTGGAAAGCTTCTCCTCTGTCAATAAGTCTCTGTCATGTCCTTTACCTAGGCAACCTTTACCTCAGTAATGATTCATTCTAATCTTCATTTTAATTTCTACTAATTCTTTTAAATTTCTTGAATCACTACTGCCTGATCCTTTCTCCTAACAGCCTGAGATGCCCTATGAAATCTGACCCCTGTATTTAGGAATTTTTTTATTGTTGTGAAGGCTGCTAAGTGAATGGATGTAGGCTTGCTACAACTATGGCCTGGCATCTATAAGGTCTAAATAAGAGGTTTTGTAAGACTTACAGGAAATGTGATGTTCTGCAAGTGAGAAAAGGAGGCAGTGTGACGCTGGCTCTCAGCCCACCCCGCTGTCCAAGGAGTAGTGCTGGTCTCAGGCCATGCTGTCAGGATATCCCATGTTTTAAGGAGCACAGCTTCACGCAAATGTAATGATCTCATGCAGTCACAGGGATGAGAGTCAAGTCCTGGGAATAATCCAAAACCTTTTTTATTCTCACTGCCCAGGCTGGGCCTCATGCTCTCGCTCCCACTAGGGTGAGACATCTCCAGTCTAATGGTTTACTGTTGTGTCCTGCTGCAGGAACATGCCTATGCATCACAGCCTAGTAATATCTGCTTCTGTTATAGGTGCATCTTGCCTTCCAGTGGGCTCAGATGCTCCTTTCCCAAAAGCCTGGCATTTGCTATAAGTGACCCCCCTGGTAGGGCCTACTTCTGGCTGGAGACCAGGGACACGTGTTCGGGAAGGAGTGTTGTGCTTCTGAACCAGCCCATTTGCTGTCAGCTCCCAGCAGAACGATTAGAATTGCGTTGCTGTTACAGGGCACATTCGTTGTTTTCCTTTGGGATTAAGCAAACATTTCTCTGCCTGACGTTAATTGCTGTTGAGGCAATAATTTCACTTGCTGAAACCCTTGTCAAATTCTGGACATTAAAATTTTAAGTTATAATTGAGATGAAATAAAGAAATCGCACAACACCTCTCATAGCCCCATTATTTCATGCTGATTAATGTTGCTGCAAATGTCTTGTTGAAGCTGCTGAGCTGAGAAGACCCGAGGTTAGGTCTTAGCCTCTGTCCCTCCCTCCCCAGGAGCCTACTGCCTTTTTCAGTGTAAGAAATTACATTTGATATTTTGGAAAAAATGTGGTTTAGTTTTGAATTTGTTTTACATTGTGCTCCAAACAAACCCCCACCGTCTCCACTCCCCTGGCCTGGCTTTGCCAGGGAGGTGTAAGAGATGCCTCAACAGGGCGGAAATGATCTAAGGTGTAAAAATCTGCACGTTAGTGTTCTCGATGGCCAGTTCTTCACATCCCCATAAATGTTTACAACTCCATAGTGCAGCACAAGTGGAAATTGCTCTTGAATTTTTATCAGCTGATTAAGAGATGAAAACAAATTGTAGCTACTGAGGTTCACTGTGTAAACCTGAGGAACATGAAATGGGAGCTTAATGGGGTCTTCACTTTGGCTTATTCAGCCTCTGCTGAGGGTTATAAATCCAGAGCTTATGGAAAGGAACTGTTTGCTAACAGGTAGACTTAAAATAATGCATATATAGAAAAAGATAAGTATGAAAAGTGCTGTCTAGTGTTATCCATGTCTGAAGCTACACTGGGCATTTTTTGTTCTTGGAGGAAAGGAGTGCACATTGCTTCCCACATACAATATAGAGATTGGGAATTTTCTGTGGATTTGCCGGTTCTGAGAAAAGCTGTAAATTGGTAAATAATCTTGTTAGGACAGATCTTTAAAAAAATCATCGTTATTGCTGCTCTTTGAATGACACAGACCTGGCCAATGCTGGTCATCAATACAAGAAGAGATAGCACCAGCCAGACGCACTGAGCCTGGGTTCATCACGAGCCTCTGAGCCCTTGTATAGTTTAGTGTTGATACTGTGGTGTCTTGCTGAGGCAGTCAAATCCTGCAAATAACATTTTCTTAAATTGCTCTGCAAATTTGAAATTACTCTTGAGGTCTTGAAGGTTTTTGTGAAAGCTGAGCCATTCTTCATCGATTCGTGTTCTCCATAAATTCGGGTGCAGCTCAAGAGGGCACTTCATTAGTGCCTCAGTCACATTTTTTCACATGGGATGTTTTCAATGAAAATGTCATGGATTCAAAGAGTTGTGTTTGATTAAGTTAGAATAGAACTCTTCAGTGACATCACTGAAAATACATAGTCTTAAAAACAGGCAGGCCCTGTGCTTTCCATGTGCGAGAGGTGTTTCTGTCCTTTGTAGTTTCAGTACTGGCACACTGATGAACTGGACTCTGCCAGGTTCCCAGGCACTACCCAGAATCAAGAAGGTAGCTCCCACAGAGAATTTGTGCCATGAGCACCAGCAGTTTCCATTTTCGGAGGCATAAGGTGTTCTAGCACGTCACTCATTTAAGACAATTTCCCAAAGGGACGCTCTGTGTGTATATGTGTGCACAGCTATAAAGCTGGACACATGTGAGCTTCTATCCCCTCCTAGCCATGTTCTGCAGCCCTGGTACTATCCTGGTAATGCTCCTTGAACTGAGAACCCTTGCTCTTCCCTGATGAGCTGTCAGGGAATCTGTTCTCAGTATAGTTTTGACTGCCAGGAAAACAACCAACAATTTGATTCTCCCTTATGCTTCAACTGGAGTGCCAGATTCCCAAATTCATGTTGGGCAGATAACATCACAGTTTGTAAAGGTGTGTTAAAAAATCTGAAATGTTACTTCCTACAAAAAAAAAAATCAAACCATCGATTATCTTCTTGATTTAGATTTGAGACACTCATCAAAAAACCATCAGAGCTGGTTTGATGCTGCAGGCAGGTTTGCACAACTCTTTTTTTGGATCTGGTTTTGCATACAGAATCAGATCCAAGCAGCTGTGTCCTGCAACCTGGCAGCACACCAGGGCATCCCTAGATAGGCTTGGATGCTATGCTACATGATGCTGACATCAATAGCTTTCACCCCTTATATTACCAAGGCATTGCAGTATTTGACAAGATGTGAGTTATAGGTACTTTTACTGAACAAATCTGTATTTGTCTCGGCTCTGGCACTGTATTGAGAGATAATGCTGGGGAGGAGCTACTGCATTCTGAGGCTTGGAAACAGAGCACACGGATTAATAGTGGCTGATTGTGTTACCATTAAATGTAGCTACTGTTCCACGTTGGGGTTGAAGAAGAGTGAATAACATGTTCTCTTCAAGAGCAGGCTGCTGTGGCTGCAACCCTGGGCAACAAGGGTCTGGTCTGTTCAGGGCTGAGGGGGTCTATCTGACCAAGAAGAGAATAAGTATCTTTGGTCTGGGACTTTCCAGATGAGTGAAGGGGCTTTAAACTACATTTAAACTGGGTTTGAGAAGATTTCTATGTGTGCTTCTGTGCACTAGCCTGCTCAAAGTAGGGAGCACTAGCATTGAATTTCATCAGATGCCACTGGGAATGATTCTGCTGCATTTGCTTTAGCCAAGCATGCCTCTAATGCTTCAAAAATGGGTCATCTTGGTTTTTCCCTCTGATCTCACAGGTTCTTTTCTCACCGTGCAAATATTGATCTGGAATCAGCATAGGCCTAGTCCTGCTCCCACAGATCTTGCAGAATAATTCAGAAGAAGTGCATTTAATGGTTGTTTTGACTACCTCACTCTTAATGTGAAATGACAGTTCTTCTTAATGAGTGCTATCAAATCACTGGCTTTGCATAAAATGCCTTATCCCTATGGAGGGGTATTAATCTATGCCTAGCACCTGAAACAGGATTTTAAATTTGAAAGCTGTATCCAGATCTCTATATTTAGCTCTTCCTGTTTCAGAGGTATTCAACTTGCAAATCCCTATGCTACTATTTTATATAAATCCTATTTCAGGTATTTGCATTTCAAATTTGGCTGGACTTATGCAAAAGGCTCTGCCTACTGTAAGGTAGCTTGGTTTGGAGACAGAAGAGTAGAAATGCCTCCCAGTGAAAAGTACCAACCAGTAGTTCAATGCATGTTCCAAAAAATGTGCAAGAGATGATTACGTCTCAGAGTGCTGTTTTCCCACTCTGACTAATGCTCCATTCCAGCCCCCCCCAGTCATCCTTGCCAGTGAAAAGCACTGTAATTCAAGCATGGAGCTATACCCACAGATAGGGATGCCAAGAACACTTAGCAACCTATGATTCAGTCCAGCAGATTAAGATAATGCATTCTATCCATGAGGAAAAATATGCTTTTAGTGTACTACTAATGTTTTTCTTTCTGAAAGGGAGGAAATTTTCTGTACAGGGTTCTCCTCCCCTCTGCGAAGACAGTAATTCCAAGAGCGTGCACCCAGCCCAGCCAGTCCTTGGGGTCAATGAACTCGGACAAAACCACTTCACTTCTTACTCCTGCATGAGCCACGGAGACCTCAGTTTAGCTAAAGAGTGCTCACCCATTCTTGATCATATGCAGTGATCTTTCTTGCAGCAGGGCTGGTTTCTGTCTCTGATAGAGGAGGAGCACTTCTAACATTGCCGGGAAGCAGGGGGTCTATGGGATGCTTCCTAATATCATTACAACAGGGAGAATCTGCAGAGACCCTGCAAAAGGAAGAGCATTTGTGTGGAAGTTACTGATCACTGCAACACCCTCCTTCTCTGGGAAAACAAATGGATATAGCTGCAGGTGAAACCCGAGGGAGCCTGAGGTACTTTATAGCTGTAGTTTATGAAAATCGGCACCCAAAGAACAGCTATCAGGGAATCTGTCTTCTGGTTGCAAGGCCTTGTGATATGGCTGGACATGCTGTGGGACACAAAAAGAGAGAAACAGGGCACCTACTGCCAGCTGTCCTTCTAGCCCTAGAGATGGAGGGAAGCCAGTCTCTGCTCTTTTCACCACCTGGAATAAGACCGGTCTGTTGACCGAGTTTGCAGGGACAGCTTAGCTGGAGTACAAAACACTCTGATGCTGACCTGAAGATCTAGAGCAGCAGAGTCCCATCAGCTTGGACAGGACCCATAAAACCTATTCTAGTGGTAGGTTTTTCCAATTTTTCCTCTTTGTGAAGATCTTTCAGAGCTGGACAAGGAGAGGACTAGTGGGCTGTGTACAGGGGGGAAACAAAAGCCTGTTCAGGAAACTTGCCAGTCTGACTAATGAGACTCTCTGGCTGTCACACTTCCAATGCCAGAGACTTCTACTGCTGGTACCGAAGCCCCTTCACAGCAGTGGCTCTGGTGAGCCCATGTGTGCCTTGCTCCTACACACCCCCTCACACGCAGGCAGACCAGGTTTCCTCACTGGTTCCAGCCCAGGTTTCCCATGGCAGGGTCTCAGATGTCTCGTTCCCTAAAGCCATTTATTCCTGGTGCAGTAACACAGGAACAGCTTGAGCTGGTGCCTCTGAGGAGGGACCCCTGACAAAGGAAGCCCTGGGCTGATATCCCCCCACGGTGCAAATGCACAAAATTCTCGATCTTCCTCCTGAGCCCTCAGCTCCTGCTGTGCCTCCCAGTGTCCCTCACCCAGCTGTGCCACCACTCTTTGTGCCCTTGCTTGGTAATTCATGGGATCTCATCTCTCTGGGCTCCCACCCAGAGCTCAACCTGCATTTCAGCTTGCATTTTGCACTGCAGCTACAAACAAACTACTGCACTAGATGTGTTCCTCAGTGATCCTCCTCAGGCACCAGGTCAGCATCCAATTCCTCCAGACATCAGAGAGGTGGTGGCTCTCAGGAGAAATAATGGCAAAAGTGGGCTCAGGTCACTTGACTTACATTAGAAGGTTGGGTGATAATGAAAAGGGTCATCACAGAAAACATTTTGGTTCATCACAGAAAACATCCATCCTCTAGTTTGGTGGATGATTTTCAGCTTCCTGTGAAACCAGCAGGCTTTCATGATGAGAGCAACTTGTGAGCTGTGTGTTCAGTGAGCTGTGCTGAGGATCCAAAACACATCCAAAAAGCAGTAGCAGCAGCTGAAATACCTGCCTCATGAAGGATAAACTGACAATATCATAGAGCGAAGATGCCAGAGGAATCAGGGCTGTAGGATGTGAGGTTGGAGCTCAATGTCTGACACTCCAGGTGAGTGGCTTTGCCCTCCAGGATGGCAGGGCAGAACAGAGTGCTGTTCGTGGCCCATCAGCTTGCAGGCACTGACCACTGGACAAATACTGAGAGGAACATGACTGTTAAAATTTTGTCCTAACCAAAATTTTACTGAAGGTCTAGGATGGGTGAGGCACTACTTTGGGGAAAATGGTAGAAGTACAAAGATTGATGCAGCCAATTTTGTCCTCCAACATAATTTCAAAATGGAAGCCAGAACATAGGAACATTTTGTATTTGTTTTTATTTTTAAGTTGGCATTAGCTATTGAATTTGGTGCTGGTCAGGAATAGGCTAGATTGACCCCAACCTAGTAAATATAAATATATTTTCATTTGTCTTTGTTTTTGCCTGTGACTTTTGAAGCATTGGTAATTTTAAGGCTTTCTGGGGGGAAAAAAAAAAAAAGTTGGCCTCCATCCAGGCAAAGAGAGAACAGCTTGAATTTCGTGTTTTCCAGCTAAGGGAATTAGTGAGTCCTTCCACTCCTGAGTCAGCTTTGGGGGTGGGCTACTGTAATACACAGGTAGGATATTCAGGTTGCTCCCCTTTATTGTGTGCTTTGTCACACTGAGAAGCATGGTTCATTCTTGTGAGCTGTATTTCCCAAAATAGCAGAGAGAATCTTTTGGCCTCAGCTTGCACACAGAAGTTGAACTGAGAGTGCTGAGGACCAGCTGTTTTCTCATTCTATTGCCCAGCTGCCTCTGCTGTCTCTGTCTGCCTGTCACGAACATTTCTCTCATTTTGTCCCTGTGGCAACCGGCAACTTCTGGGGTCAGTCCTTGAGAGCTGTCACTTCATTTTGTGAAGCTGCAAGTTGTTTTCCACATTCCTTCACATGCAGTTGTTTTCACTAATTGCATCCAGCCATCCGTAGCAATGGCCTTTTAGGGCAAGAGGTCTGTGCTAAGTTTCCACCCCTGGCAGAGTGATGCTCCCCCTGAGGCCATGCGCTGGCTTGGCTGGGCAGGGTCAGGATGCTGTGGGGTCCTTGGGAAAAAGGATACTGAGTGCCCTACACCCAGTCACGAGTGAGGAGCACTGGGATGGCGTTGGTGTTTGGTCACTTGAATTGTATCTACAGAGTGTTGTAAAGTAATCTTACTGACATGAATACTTAAAATCAGGGAATGATTCAGCTACTACACAGTAACTTGAGATAAAAAATGGAAATTAAACCCCCAGAAAATTTTCATTTACTGCAAACTCCTGAACTTTGTACATGTACATCCTCAAGAGGAGTTCTAATACTTTTTCTCACCTTGATGCTCTTATGACAGAACACTTTACAGCATCTGAGCTGCTCAAGAGCGTGAAATGGGGTTGGTCTTTGGGGTTGTAGAAAACGCAAAGTGAAAATGAATTCACTGAAGATCCGTTAGTTCCTATAAGTCTCTATAAAGATGCCTCTCTCAGTCTTAAGTGTTAAGATTATCAGCTGCTGTGTCAACAGCCTGTGATAACACAGGAAATGATAAAATGGTGGTAAAAGATCTCAGGCTGCTTATTAAAACTTCTTTAACTGTGACACAAAACCAAGGGAGCAATATACTCAGAGGAGAATTTCCCAGGTTCTCAGAAGCACAAACATCACTGTAGATTGAGCTGTGTTTGGTGCGTGGATAAAAGAAAAAGTCAGGGGGTTATTTTGGTTTTTTTTCTGGGGTTTTAATGTTTCTTATAAAAATATTTTTTCAAAAAGAACATGAAAAGCGTCAGGTAACTAGTTTTTGTTCCTTGTCTTTGTGACTGGAGTCTCCTCAGTTGTTGAAAATGTCTGAGAATGATTATAGAAAATGTACCTTTAAAACCTGTAACAGAAAGTCATATTGAGTCTCATGTAAAAGCAATTGTTACCATCTATATTGAGAAAAGGACTGAGTGAAAGAAAAGTAAGAGTCATAGCTCTGGCCTTGCCCAGCTGCTCTTTGGTCAGCTGAAGACCTGAGGGATCCCATCTCCACAGCTCCCCAGATGCACCTTCATGCTTTTAAGAAGCATTCTGTACTGCAGCATTGATGTTGATACAGCAATGGTGTTGCAGGCACAGTTCAATTGGATTTCACTGTGTTTGTAGGGAATTGCCTTTGGTGTAGTCCCTCCTTCTTCTCCCCTATCCACCATCTCAATCCAAGGAAGAGGAGTTTCCCTGGGGTAAGGAAAGGGTAAGAAGATGAAAAAGAAGATGAAAAGAATTAGTTTGTATGTTGGGTTAGTTGAATGAAAGTCATATTAAGGACAGCTTTAAAACCACAAATCTGGGAGCTGTGTGGTTTTGCTTGGAATAGAACTTACGGATGGGTAGTCTAAAAAATGTTTTGCCCTAACAGTTACAAAAGCTGTAGCTCTTGCAATTTAACCACTCACTTTTAGGAAGATCTTACTTTCACTCAGTTTTCTGTTATCCATCATTGCAGCATCTCCAGACCTTTCTCAAATCAGTAATTAGGCATGTGCTTACGTCTCATAGCTAGAAGCTAAGTGTATACTTGAGCACTCAGAATACACATGGGAATACCCATATGCTTGAATGCTTTTTTGAATGGGATTAACCACGTGGAATAATAAAACTCATCTCCAGATTGATAATTTGTTCGGTAGCTGCCATCAAACAGGACTTCATGGGGTTGCTGTAAGATCGACTGTGAATCCCTGTGTCCCTAGTGTATCACGAGCCCCCTGAGATGGACTGTCTGGGTGGTATCTTCTTCTTTTTCATGTGCCAGAGCAGCTTGTGGCACTGGCCAAGCACAGTTTGCATATACATGTGCAGGGCACTAAAATATCACATTACTCTGTGTATCTATATCTAAGGTAGCAGTTTTAAATTCTTATAAATGTTTTGTTATTAATGTTCTGCTCTCTCAAAAGGAGAGAAAAACACTCTTCAGGATACTCCTTAGGAAGGGACCAATGAATATTTCCAACAGTCTGGATTTGGGTGTCATTCCAGTGCTGTGCTGGAAAAAGAGAACATGGAGCAAAAGCCATAAAGAGACCTTGGGAGTGCTGCCAGCTGCTGACACAAATGGTCTCTTCAAATATTTCTTTTCTTCCTACATCCTCATCTTCAAGAGCTATCCTTTCATCTCTTGGCAGCCTGATTCAGTACACATCCACATCAACCAACACTTGTAACATGTCAGTATATTCTCCATAGACCCTTCTTTCACCGAAATCCTTTTTCTTCCATGACCACTACTCTGTATGCACTAGAAGAAGATTGACTTAAATCCTGCAACTGCCAGTGACCAGCATGGTACAGGAAGTGTCCTGTGGCTGGGACAGGCACTGTGACATTCTTATCATCTCTCAGCAGCCCATTGCCTGTTGCTACTTTTAAGGGCAAAAATTCAATAATGCAAATAAGATGGAATGCTTATGACTATAAATGCATGTTTTGACATGCATTAACTTTATTTAAATGAAAGTTATAAATGCTTAGACTTTAAGGCTGGCAAGGCTGTGGTGTGAAACAAGCCTTAAAGGATGCTCTTGGCTCATCTCCCTGAGCCACAGGCCAGCCAGCCTTGGCTGCTCCTGCTTGGTGGCACCCAGAGCTATGTGGGGCTAAATTCTGCCTTTTAGTTCTTTCCGGCCATTATCTGGGCTTGCATTGGCTGGAGACTAGGAAAAGAAATAAAACAGCAGCTAAAAGAGAGAGCCCTTGGATGCCCTACCTGCTGCTTCCTTGGCTCTGGCTTCTCTATCCCTCTCTCTGGCTTCTGCCTGTTGTGACTATGCCGAGCCCATCTGATGTTTCTCTCTGCTGTCATCCACTGAGGCAAACTGGTGGGGGTGTGTGTTGAGGGCTGGGCCACAAGTACAAGTTTCTGTAGGAAGAAAAATAAGGTTTTTCAGGCTCCACATATGAAGACCCAAGTTTATTTGTGCAGCAAAATAATGTTAATGTAGGGTTGCCCAGATAGTCCCTTTGAAATTTTGAGTGTTAATGTGCAAAGTCAGTAAAGCCCAAATTGGGTTCATTTATGCAGCAGGAAGGGAGGAGAATTCCTCATAATCTAACCTAAAGTCGTACAGTTATCACCATTTTTTTTTTTTTCTTTCCTCACGCAATTCTCATTCCCTGCTTTTGCGGGCTGCCAGGAGGGCACGGTGTGCGGGGCTCCTGTGTGTGTGACACGGTGACAGCAGGTGGCAGCAGGATCCCGCCGGCTCCCGGCGTTAACCCATCCCCCGGGACCGGGCTGGGAGCCTCAGCAGCCTGGGCAGGTGCGGGTGGAGCGGTGAGAGCTGCAGGGGCGCCTTTGCTGCACAGCGCACTGAGCTCGTCCTTGCCTCTGGACACCGGGAATGTGCGGGTATTCCCGCTGGATCTGCACTGACCGTCAGCGCTGGACACCCAACCAGCCTGGTGCTGTCACAGCGGCACGGAAACGCAGTTTGGAGAGAATGGCATTGCCGGGCGCAGCCTGACTGTGGCTCTTTACTTTTGCCTCCTGACAGTGGCACCAGTGCCACTAGGTGGGGATAAGAGCCTTTTTAGGCTGAAGTTAGAGATTCCTTCCCGGTCACTTACTCCGGACGGACCCTCCAGCAGTGTTTACTGCAGCCCATGTGGGTCGGGGTGTCTGGTGGCCAGTGTCCGGTGGTCGGGGTGTCTAGTGGTGCTCCCTGTCACAGCTCTGCCCCAGGAACCTGTCTGACAGACCATGCTCCAACCGGCTTTTCCAGTTGTCTCTTGAAAGCAGTTCTTGCATCACCAGTGTGGTGGCAAATTGTTTAAGTGCATTAATTAAACTCGATTGGTGGTTGGGGAAGGCAAAAGAATAACATAAATTTATCTGTGTCACCTTTGGTCCATCCTTGAGATGAGTGGCTCAGCACAGCTCTCAAGACAGGGTTGTGCTGGCCTCATGGTGGCCGGAGCACGGAGCTGGTGGTGTTGGTGAGTTGGAGTGATGATTATTAAACCACCATTAATAAATTTACTGGTTTTTGGCAAAAGGAACAAATGTTTCACTCAAATATTTTTCACCCAAATCTCATTCTGTAAAAAAAAACTGCTGGGAGACTGATGTGAGGGCATCGTTATAAAAGCTTAACTGACTCCAGCTGATAGTTGGGATCCAAGTACTTGCTTCCATGGTAGGAAGAGAAGTTCCCCATGTGGATGTTGGCTTTTGACCTTTCTTCTATTTAAAAGGTCAATGAAAAGTTTACAAACCCTGTCTTTTCCAGTCTGCTCAGCCTTGCACGCAGTCATGTTGTTTTAAACAATACTCTGTTGCATTGTAAAGTACCAGTGGAAGGAAAAGCTGGGGTTGGAGGGCAAGACTCAATGAACAGACGGAACAGTACTTTGTAATAAGAAAGACAACAGATACTATGTTTTGCCTTTGGCAGTGCAACCTTTTTTGTAATTAAATTATCAGGTTAAAAAAAGCCCTTTTAATTATTTAAGGACTAGAAGAAAAGTAAGGTTAAATAAATAATTAATCATGCTACAAATAGTTATTTTAATTCTAAGTACTGTAACATTTTTCAGGGACCCATTATTTATTTGCACTTCTCAGTGGGAGATTTTTATTAAGTTTGCAGTTGTAACCCCAGATTTGTGTGTTGTTTCCTTGCAGGTAAGTCTGGATTGGTCTGTTTGAACTGTGCAGTTTGGGAATGTGAGTGAACAAAGTAAGCCTTCTTCAAGCTGTCCCAGCCTGTTAACAAGGTCAGAGTATTTTTTTTTTTTTGAGCTCTAATACTCTAAGTTAAAATTAAAATACAATGGATACTGTAATTGCAGACTGCTATGGCTGTGAGATACGACGGGATCTTTATGTCAGCTGTGAATGTCACAGAACAAATATGTGCACTGAGAACTATTATGCAGATTACTACTGTTTCTCTAGTCCATCCTTAAACTAGGACTGGGTGGGAACAATATGAAATATTTGCATTACTGACATTTAAATGGTAATGCAACTTTTTATACTATTTTTTCATTGATCGTTTAAATGGGTTCTCTAGTTTTGACAGATTTCCAGATATAAAACCTACAGTACCTTCACTTAAATGGGGCCAAGTTAATAGGTCATACTCTGAAAAGATTACTTTGTGGATCATTCAGAGCTGATTATCTTTTATTAATCACCTGGAAGTAGGACCTTGCTAGAAGTCAATAAAATGCTGTTACTGGACTGGCATGCCTTGCTTCACACCTAACCCATGCTCTGTGGGTTTTTGGAGGCTTCCAAGCACTGGAATGAGTGGGCTCCATTCAGATGGTGGCATGTTTATTGTCTCAGAGCTGAAAATGAATTCCTTTGAAATTTTCTTCCTCTTTTTTCTTCTCCCATTATCTTCAGGAACAATTACATTCGCATACGTGCAACCAGTAGATACACATCTGTGATTTTTGAGAACTTTCAGATTACTGTCCATCTCCTGTCTACTTCAGTCCTGTTATTTCCTGCAAAAACAGAGAACACTGAGCATAGCTGCAAAATTCAGTGATGCCACTCAAGCTGTTATGAGTGTTAGGATCACCAATGTTTTGCTCTCAATAAATGCAATATTTTGCTATTGGGAAAATGTTTGACAGTGGAAAGAGAAATATTTTACACCAAGCAAAGTGTGTCTTGTGTCTGGGAAGTGTGGCTGTAAGGCAGTCTGTCTGTGAAGTCTCAGACAACAGGTACATTTTTCTGTCTCTGATAGACTCATGCATGTACAACATCAGCATCTTTTGCCTGCTTTCAGCTGGATCCCAGCTGACTTCAACCCCGCAATTCAATCCATTTACATTTTTCTCTTCTTAAGCAGAAGGCCCTTAAGAAAGGATGCCTCTGCCCCAACCCATGGCACTGTATTAACTTGTGTGTTCCAGTTTCTCATCAGTAACTTGTTTCTTCCTGTAGCCCTCTCTCAATCTTATCACAGTGTGCAGATCTTAATAATTTTTCTCTATGTATGTCTGTGATATTTTATCTCTCCTTGTTTGTTAGAGCCATTGACAGTTTAGTATGGGAATAGATTGCCACTGTGATGCACTTGTCATGACAAAACATGATTTCCTAATTCTGTATAATTTTTCTAGATCTTCTGGATGTCTGTCTCTGTATCTCAGAGATGGTTGCCCCAAAGCAATTTTTTTGTGTTATATTTGATCTGAGCTGAAAAGCATCAGTGAGCCTTATGCATTTATCTACATTCTTCAGGCAAGTTTATTTCTTGATAAGTCTTTTAAATATAAGCACAATGTATGAAAGTATTAAACCTTGGCTGATGAAATTCAGGAGTATATTTTACTTTGAGTTTACAGCCTTTTAATAATTTAGTCAAGACCATGGAGTGGCACTTGGCCAACTTGTAAGTTATTAGGACCTCTAAAGGGTTGAGGCCATCTAGTGCTTTGGGAGCTTTGAAATTTTATTTTGAATTAGTTAAGAATTAATCAATTCATGAGGGAGTGAGGGAGTTTAAAGCTAAATGTATCACCAGGAAAAACTGTGGGCACAAAAGCGAAGTTAGAAAAGTGATTCCATCTCCTGTGTTGATTTTTGTTGTGTTACACAGTGGTTGGATGTTTGCCAGGTCTCTAAAGTCTGTTGAATTTGCTTTTAGAGATGAGAAAATGAAATTTCATTGTTTTGCCTTTCCTGTCACCTTGTCTTTATAAATCTTTCTGTTTCTGTTGTGTGTTTTGAATCAATAAATGTTATTGTTTGTGTTTTAAAAGGAATGTTTCTTTGTTGAGGAGGAATTCTAGGAAATTGAGTAACATTACATAGTTCCCCCTTGTTTGAAGTAGTGAACCTGAAAACTGGGTACCTCAGTGGTCCTGGGGCTCAACATCCCTTCACGTTTCTGCTGTCTTCTTGGAGGTGTCCGCCCAGCTACAGTTCTTCTGTAAAGTATATATAAAATATAGTTGGTTACTCTGTTTGCACACTTTTCGTTCAATGTTCATAGAGACCAGGTGTTGCTGTTATCAGGACCACATGGCATCCACTAATCTGTACTGACAAAGACCAAACAGCACATTCAGATTGCCCTGCTGCAGAGATACGTGTTGATATGTATTGCATGGAGCGAGGCCTTTCATTCCCCTGGGTTTCCTACAGGCATCTGTAGGAAAGCATCTCCATTGATGTTTCCATATTTCAAAGCACGTCTGTCACAGCCTGGGACAAGACAAGAAGGGACGGGTCAGTGCTTTGAAACTGCTCTCAGAGAGCAAATGATCTCAGTGAAATGCATTGTTGATGCTCTTCATCAGTGAGTGCCAATTTCAGCCAGTATTTCAGGAAGTCTTTGTTAACTCAGACCCAGAGTACTCCAGCAGAGAGATTCTGGGGGTCTAAGTGTGAATCTTGCCTGCACATACAAATCATGATCAGACCTGGACTTTCCTTTGGCCCTGCTTCATTCCATGATTTTCAGGTATGCTTTGTAAACCTCCACAATTCCTCTCCCTCCTTGGTATTTATGCCCTTTAAATATAAGTAGACAGTTAACACTTTTTCCTGAGTCAAGTTATAAATATTTTTTTAGTTTTATTATATCTCTACGAGTCTCCTCTAGCAGCCTTGTGGATGCAATCTTGTCATTCCTGCAGATATACAGGATCTCAGTTTCAGTCTCGCTGAAAACTGCTCGGGACCATGATGGAGCAAAAACTGCATGGTAGGTGAGCCCAAGATGTGAATTTTGGTGACTTGCTGGACCACAGAAGGCATACTTCAGAATCTTGTGAATAGCTGAATTTACAACTCTAATTTCTACAAAGAGAAAGGAAGAAAGTAAAAATTCACCAATAAGTCTGAAACAGTTTTCTTACTCAGCAAGTCTTACAGAAAATGCTGTAAGAGTGCTTCCATACACGAGACAAGCCAGGTAGCTTTCATCAGTGCAGTCTACTTGGCAAGCAGCATATTGCATCTTCATTTCTTAAGTGCTTTGTCTGGGCTGTGACAGATATCTGCTAACGCAACAGACTGCCTTCAGACGCAAGATACGTCTTTTCAAAAGGCTGCTTCACAACCAATGTAGTTCTGAAGCTTTTAATGTACATTATCTGACATGATAGGGACTAAAGTTGTTATTTTAGAGAGCAGTGATCAAGTATAAGGTGTGGTTCCTTCAAGAGGGATTTTGAATTCTCTGATAAAATTGAAGCGGTGGGGAGTTGCAGTAGATTTGGAAGCTTTGTTTCAGACCCTAGTTCTGCTACTCTTAATGGTGACATTGTAGACAAAGTCTTGGTTCTCATTAACCCTTTGAGAGGGATAAGTTTGCATACATCCCTCTCAGGAATGGAGGAGACCTTGGAACTTAACCAGAGAGCTGAGTGGGTGTCCAGTCCCTGGTGCCCCCAGGGCTCGTGCAGCAGAGTTGGTGCTGGTGGGAAGGAGTCCCCTCCTGCCCTACCATACATGCATTACTGAGCTGGAGTTACCTCGTATGAGGGTGGGAGGGAGGAGAAGCTGTGCCATGGTGGCCTGAGCCCACAGGCTCAGTGTTTGCTGCACATGCCAATAGCTGCGGACGGAGAATGGCAGGAGAGCAGCAGAACTGACCCCCGGCACTGCAGCCATAGCTGCAAACAGAGGCTGCCCTGGCCAACCACAAGAATGGACTTGGGTCTTTATGCTACAAAAAGCAGCTCCTTTGGTCTAGAGGACACTTCTGGCTGAGAATTGAATACATTGTGTGGGAGAGTTAGCAAGATGCTTTGTCTTCAGGCATAATTCTAATTTTTCCTTTTGAATGTGATTTTGTCTTTATGGTTTTTTCCTCATTATAACTAGAATCTTGAAAGTAATTTTAAAAATTAATGGCAAGTCAGACATAGTGGCCAAGCTCTAAGCTATACTTGGGATGAGCACATGGCAATGTCCCTGCAGCTCTTGGCAGACATGGTGCTCCAGTGGCCACAGAGCCTGACATGTGTTCCAGCTGCAAGGCAAGGGCATCCTCTCTGGGCTGTTCATTTTCTAAAATGAGAACAGAAACATGAGAGCTTCACTTAATAAGGTTAAAGATTAAAACTGACCTTGATTTTTTTGCAAGTCTATCTGTTGTGCTAAGATAGGGCTTTTTTTCTTCAAGGAAGCTTCTTGACATGGTTTCCTACATGATAATCATAAATTGGGACTAATTTATGTAAAATGTAGAAAATGCAAGATGTTTCCTTCCTTGGTTATCACATATGGCTTGTTGAGGTCAATCCAGTGGTGCCTCTGTGTTGTCTCAGAGGAAAAATTCTTCAGACTAAAATTTCACTAAAATTCTAAAAACTTCCTTTATTTTTCCCCTGCTCTTCTCTGCACTATGTTGGAATTTTTCTCTTGCCATTAGCACCCTCTATCTCCTTTTTGCAGCAGAGATTGGCTGTGTTGGGTGTCTAGGGCACTCTGCATTGTCATTCAGCTAGGGGAGCTGAGGCTTCTCTAAAGCTCTGTGAGTGTGGTACAGCCAAATGACTGAAGTTTCAGGAAAGGGATGAGAATGCTCAAGCAGTTATTTGCAGGTGTATCCCTGACAGCTGTACACGCTTATGCTGGCTGCACAGTTTTAACCCAAATTTCATGCTCTGTCTGAAATGACAGGTTTTTACACAAGGAGGCACCTTTTGTGTCACCTTTACACATTAACTTGTTCCAGTGTTAGAGTTTCAGCTGCTTTCCGTGCCTGGTATCTGTCCTTGCTAAATCCATGAGAGCAGAATGGCATTGGATGGTTGGGAGAATACTGAGGAGTGATTTGGGAGTTTTGTTTTCTGTTGGCGGCTCTTCCAGGACAGGCACAATCATGTTAGTCAAATGCTTCATCGCACCGTGCATCCCATTCTCCACTGTCCCCTGGGTCCATGACACAGCTGCACCATGGAAATGGTTCATGCACGGTGTTACAAAGCATTAGCTGCTGCTGCTGCTGTTGCCTCCCTGCTTTTCCTCCCCAGCAGCCCTTGGTGCTGCTTTGCTGCAGGTGCAGGAAGCCAAGCCAGCACACTTGTGTTTCCAGTGCAGCTGTAAACAGCCTCTTTAAAACATGGGCCATGGTGTAACTAGAAGTTTACTACAGATGTTAACTATTACTTTGGAAAATGTGGAATAATCACTTTCGAGATCGCTGGTATCACTGAACCATAATCAAATCATCTTTTTTTGTCAGTGACACAAGCTGGAATTTCTTCTCAACATTTACCTGAAAATTAAATCTCTACTGGATATATCTTAATTTATTATTTTATCATTTATTTAAACTGAGAAAGTCCACATTGCTTCTGAAATCAGAACTGTACAAATAAAGGATTAGAGTGGAAGTGCTAGCTGACCTTGGGGGTTGGAAAAACTGACACACCCCTTGCAGGTGTTCTGCACTGCCTTTGCTGGGATGGAGCTTGCTTGTTAAAATTGTATTTTGTCATTTGCTCTGATGGTTGTCCCTGGATTGATTCACTGAACACTGCTGATAGTGTTATATTAAGAATGTGGTTAGTAGCCTGAAAAAAAATTTAAATTACACTATTGTTTAAGGATATGACTAGGAGACTTACAAAAAACAAAAGTCTGGGAAAGTTTATCTGTGAAACACTGAAATCTGAAAATACTGCCTGGGACACCTAGCAAATCCTGACTGTACTGTTTGGTTATACCCTGCATAAAGCAGGAAGATGACAACTCTTTTTTTGAAGACTTAATTCCCATTTGCATTAAATTCTTACTACATCCTTTTGCATGACCCAATTAGAAAAGAATTATATTGCTCTGTGTGAATTTTATTCATTAAATAAATTGGCCTGAAATTAATCATTATCAGCAATTGAGAAAATACTGAGAACATTAAAGAAAATATTGAAAGAGCTGGAACTGACACATTTGCCTTAACAGAGCTGTATTTAAAAAGGATGCGTGCACAAAGAATCCAAGGCATAATGAATCCTCCTACACACACCATGGAATAAAATATTTATACTGTAATCATGCTATTAATAAAATGATGGCTCAGCCAGCGTCTGCTGCAACAAAACTCAGCTGAGAGCCTGGTTACTGTCTAGATAGGGCAAAGCAATGTAAGAACTGAAGACCAGAAGAATATGGACTAGCTTGGGAATCCCTATCCTGAATTAGCTGTTCAGTTGTGTAATTCCCTGACTTTCAAAAAGTCTCCCATGGCAGCTGGCACTGTCCTTTTAATTTTGGTGTACAGTGAAGGGCCAGGGAGCAGAAGGAAGGTCTGCAGTCCTGCTGTGCTGCTGCCATCCCTGGTGCGTCCCTAAGAGTGCTGGGGGGGTTTCTGCAGTGATCTCCTTGTTTCCAGTTGTTGCTGAAGTTAATTCTTGAAGGCCATCAGGAATGGTTGGGCTTGATCAGAGCAGGGCAATCTCAGGGGCTTTGCTGTCAGTTGCTGCCCTCATCAAAGTGCTGCTGTGGTGCCAAACAGGTCATCTTCTCTTCTTTGGGTTTGGTCCAGTTTCCAAGGTTTAAAGAAAAAGATCAAAAACCAGGAGGTTTGTGTGGGGCAAAATGATGGGTAGAAATGAGAGGAACAGTTCATCTGCACTGTGAACAGACACTGTGGGGCCAAATCTTAGATGTGCCCTTAAGGGTAGCTGTACAGGAAAATTTAACTAACAAATAGAGACTGTCATGGTGCTTTCCCTATTGCTATCGTGATTCCCATTTTCTGATGCATATGGGAGTTCACTTTGAGATCTCTCCTTGTTTGCTGGGAGCAGAAGGGAGGTATTTCTCACAAGTGAGGTGATGACACTGGCATGAGCCATTTATCTGTGTGGTCCCCAGCATTTTGCCCAACATATGACCTGCCAGAGGCATCTTGATGCCCAGTTCTGCACCAGTTCAAACTTTACCCAGTGTCAGAGTATGCCAGGCACCCAGCCTTCCTCCTTGGACAGAGAGGAGGAATATGGGCAGCAGTGCCCCTGCTGCTTTGCATGTGCATGGCTGAATTGCATAGTCATGGATAATGGTAGGTGGAGATTTTCCTCCCAGAACACTCCTGTGTTTCTTTGTTGACAGGAGCGGTTTCCTGCACAGTGAATTGCTCAGACTCAAAAAAGAACAACTGAAAATTATATTGAGAGTTTGTTACAAATATGATCTATTGCTGTGAGAAGGTAACGAGCAGGAAACACACAGCCTGCAGCTTTGTTCTGTCAGCTTGCCCAGGCTAAATAAGTTTTGATTGGAGTTTATTTGAGTAGGTTCTCTTCTCTCTCTATCCCTGTCTCTCCCCAAAGACACTTTACTGGTGGATTGGGCTGGTCAGAGAACAGCTGGGAAGTGCTCTAGGTTAAAAAAATTGCTCTTTTTTGTTTGAAAAAAGAGGAAACCTCATGTAGCTTCCAGGAATTAGGGTGCAGAGCAACCAATAACTCAGTAACAGAAGTGTCGTAAGGGGAAGGCAGAGTCCCTTCTCTGCTTTCTGGGGGTGGGAGAGGCCCCCTGACTGGACCTGTGCGCAGAGCTAGGGCATCTCTCTGCTCCACTTGGGATAAAGCAGAACTTGGACTTCGGCTTTTGAATCCAAGCAGGGAGAAGCACAGAACTATAGAATGGTTTGTGTTGGAAGGGGACTTTAAAGGTCATTTAGTTCCAGACTCCCTGCTGTGGGCGGGGACACCTTCCACTATCCCAGGGTGCTCCAAACTCCAATGTCCAACCTGGCCTTGGACACTCTCAGTGATCCAGGGGCAGCCACAGCTTCTCTGGGCACCCTGTGCCAGGGCCTCCCCAGCCTCACAGTAAAGAATTTTTTCCTGATATCTAATCTAAACCTACTCTCAATTTGAACCCATTCCCTCTTTGTCCTGTAACTCCAGGCTCTTGTAAATAGTCTTGCCCCATCTTTTGTGTAAGTTCCCTTCAGGCTCTGGAAGGCCACGATCAGGTCTCTGAAGCCTTTTCTTTTCTAGGATGGACAATCCCAATTCTCTCAGCCTTTCCTCATAGGAAAGGTACTCCATCCTTCTGAGGAAGGGAGGATGCCTTGGCATGTCAAACAGCTGGGCTGCTATGGAAATGCAGCTTTCTTAAAAAAAAGAAAAAAATATATCAATTTCTGTGGAACATTTTTATTTTCTACAAAATAGATCTTTTAACAAGAAAAAGAAATTATGTATTTCTTAATTGGTTATGTTGGTAGATCAGCTGAGAGCAGCAGCAAACCAGAAAAGAGGTACAAGTGAGCTGGACTGTGAGAAATTCCCTTTCCCACACAGAAATAAAATTAATTTTCAATGCTTATTGGCATCACCCAGCTCATTTCATTTTTGGTAGGAGCAAAGATTTTAAACCTGACCAAAATTAATATTGTTACTTTCTTCTTTTTACCCTCTGTCCCAGTCCATTTCCATCAGGTAGTGTTTGTTTCTTTTGCTTTCTGTACTCAACCATTGTTTATTGCTCTAAATTATAGTAACTTATGTCTGGACTGTCCCAAAGGTGGTTTAATTTCCATGGTAATTGGATTAGATATTTCAGTAAATTCTTAACCTCCTCTCAGGAGTGTTTAGGCTCAAGGAGAATTCCGGTAACAGCTGTGAGATCCTCAAGTGGAGTTCAATAATGAAGAGAAAAGTATAAGTTTTATTTTTGAATGGGGGGTACCTGAGAAAAGCTGTGGATGTCATTGATGCTAATGATATTGATAAGGAATTGATACTTCTAAAATATTAATAAGTATTAATATATTGGAATACTCATACAGAAAACAGCTTCACTCAGGTCTTTAGGGACACCCTGCTACACAGCAAAGCTTTGGAGAAGTCATTAAGAAAACCAATTACAGCTTTCAAAAGAATCTGTGGAACTGGTTCTACTGTGAACAGCAACACAGGGTCCACTGTGCAGCTCAGGACGGTGCACTCTCATCACAGAGACAGCCTTGAACTCAGAGCATCATCTCAGTGCTTAATGTACTGGGACAGGAGTGTCCTGGGAGACATCAACATAAAGCATCAGCTGAAGATAGAAGTACACAAACAGTTAAAAAAACCAGTAACTGAAACAGCAAGCTGGATTTCAGGCTTTCAGAACAGTATTATTAATGCAGTAGTTTAATAATTATAATAGCAATGTAAGTTTTTACTTTTACACGCATCTATCTATCTATCTATCTATCTATCTAATCTATCTTTCCAGGTTAGATTGTCCCAAAATAAGTTAAAACAGTGATGAGTGTGGTACTTGATGTTGTGCACAGAATTCTCAGTCATTGCAGACCAAGTAATCAAAATTTACCAGAAAAAGTGGCCTTATTTTCAAAAGGATGCAGGGTTTTTTTTGTAATTCTGTGCATGTCTGGCTGCAAATCTGGAGAGCTAAGGGAAAGTAAGTAGGAAGGACAGACAAGTGCTTGCTAATGGCTGCTATTAGGTGGCTCAGAATAAGGTCCTTCAGAGAATCTGTTCCTAACTGTCATGTCCAAGGACATGGAAGCAATTTCAGTGTTTCTGGGCGCTCCTGGAAGTGCTTCCTGAGCCAGAGCAGTCAGCTGCATGCAGTGCTGGCCATGGGCACACTGTGTCCTTGGTGCCATTTGTTGGCTTTCCTCGCCTGGGACAGTCATGGGAACGGCAGCTGACCTGCACCAAGGGCAGTTGTTTAATATCTACAAAAACCCCCGGGGCAGGGGGGAAAGGCTTTTGCTTCTCATAGATCCCTCAAACTTAATCTGATTTCTGTCTGACAAGCCTGTTCTTATAATATTTCAGATTTTACTAGATTCCTGTAAATGTTTGCAGTGTGGGAAAACAAGCTGCTTGAACAAATAGCTAACCTTTTGTACCTGTATTCCAGGCAAAATACAGAAATTGGGCATCTTCTTAATGAAATGTTTTTGCTTTGAGTTTTATGAACTTCACTATCAAGCAAAGAAAGTAGTTGGACTTCTTCCTCTGTGTTGTTAAAGTATAAGATCCCTCTGAAGCTGTAATTCAGAGTGAAAAATTTTACTAGATATCGAACAGATCTGGTGGATTTTGGCTGTGTCAGAGAGGAAATGCTAAACACAGTGGTTACTGTATATTCTGTTGCCTTAGAGACTGAAACATCTGTATCCATGCAGGCAAGTGATGCAGACATGGTAAGATTTGACTTCCTTACATTCCTGTGTTCATCTGGCTGTCAATGGAAATGTTTTGTGGTGCGGATATTCTGGGCTTCTTTAGCTTTGTATTTATCTGGTTGTGTGGCATGTCTTGGACTAGGACGGCTTTTTAATTAAAGTCTAACTCTGAAGTCAGGACGCTCCCTAAGAAAAGATGCTTTTACATAAATAATTTTTCAAGATGAACTTGGAGGGACTTGAAATGATTGTTGTACTGGTGATAATTGTTGGATTTGTGAAGGCACTTGAGCATCTGGGTCTCCTAGAAGACAACTTTGAAGGTAGGATATTAAGAAATAGAAAATATTTTATTCTGAAAGCCAGTTGCTGCAGAGGCTTTTACTTTAATCTCTATGTGCATGTGCAGCGTTTGAGTATCAGGGGAGCTGAAAGGTAACTGAAATAACATTATATGCTTTCTTTAGGCAAATGAAATGTATTTAAATGTCTATATAGTATTGTAGCTCTCATTGCAACTCTGAAAATAAATGTGACAATCTTAAACCATTCTTTGTTTATGTTTAAGGTTGTTTCAAGAACTTCAATACAGATTTATGTGCTTTAGTAAACTGCAGGTCACATCCCAAAGCTCTGAATGAAAGGTTTAAATTTTAGCAAGTTTATCATTATATCCTCTCAATTTGTTTTAATTTCTAGAAATTTCATGGTTTATTTTTAGCTATTGGCTATTATTAACAGGAAATCCAAAAACCTTACTGAACTTATTTAGATGAATGTTTCTGTCGTAATCAATTCAGCCCTTTTTCAGAATATTTACCTTTAACAGATCTGTTTGGTCTTGCTTTCTATTCTTATGTATGTTTTTGGAAAACATTGCTGATTGAAATGTAAATATGCTTTGTAGAATATAGTTTGAGGGAGCTGACTGCTAAAGATATCTTAAATCTTGGTACCTCCCTGTTTTTATAAACAATGTAATTCATGTAGAAGCACGCAAATATTAAATATAAGCAGAAGGGATGGATTTTAGACAGTGAGCTTTATAAATCAAAGCATGTCTGAGCAGATTCTCATTTTTTAATAGGGAGAGTAGATTTACAGTGTGCCTAAATATTCTTGAATATTGAACAGCTGCTTTTTTTAGAAACTTGAGGGTCCTTTTTCATGGTAAGCAAGAAACACGCAGGTGTTAAAATAACCTTCAGCTACCACAGATACAGAACAATTATTCCTTTCTGCTTCAGAGCTTATGACAGCCTGGAAGAGGTGAGTTTGCTGGCCTCATATTAATTACATGACAACATTTGGTACAAGGTTCGAAGAATCTTGGAGACTAGCCGCAAGTACTATAAATGGAGGGAAAAGTTACAAAACTTTTGGTTCATTGATTGTGTGCTTTTAGTTCTCATGCATGTGTTTGCTTTTCCTACTTCCTGCTGCTTTGAGCATTTTTCCTTACTTTTATGTTTGGGTAAATTAAGAGGTATGTGGTGATGATTGATGCAAAGCTTTTGATTTTGAAGCTGAGGCAGTAATGCAGATTGCTTAGCAATTGCTTTACATACCAGCTCTAACTTTTCCAGGGCTATTGAAATAATCAAATGGTGCAAGCAAGACAGAGTGACAATAGAAAAATCCATTTAGTCTGTCTTTTGTGAGTCTTCAGATGTCTGTGTGCTCCTATCACAGAGAGTGTTAGATGGTGCCTGATGTACAGGTAATTTCCTGTCTCCAGCTCTAGCAAAGTCCATTATTAATTGGTCCATCTGGGTACCTGGATTTTTTTAATCCTTTTATTGTCTGTCTGAATGCATTCTAAGGGCAGATTCTATTTAACAACTTGGTGTAAAAAGAATAGAGCACTGAAGAAGGAAGCTTTAGGAGAGGGCAGTTCGTGGGTTTGGGTAGCTGCTCCTTCCCAGCGCCCAGTCTCCAGTGTACCTGTGAGCTGTACTCATGTCATGAGGGGGGAGTGGCACATTGCTGAGTCCTAAGAAGAGGGAAAGTTTGGGAATATTTGAATAATTCAGAGCAAATCGTCATAATGTCTAGTTGTATTTCTGATGAAATTTACATTAAAATACTGTGAATTATACTGAAAAAGGGATGTGGTTAACTTCACAGTAATATGTTAGAACTTCAGGTGAAGCTGGCATTCAGACTCTGTAGTTGGAACATGTATACAATTATGGCTTCATTACAGTTGCTTCTTCCATGTCCACCCTTGTGTAAGAACAGCATACACATACTTAATGAAGCCCTGGTCCTTGTGAGATCTGCTGCTTGCTTTGCTGTAATGGTAAGATGACTTGAATGAGGTTGTCTCTCAATAATTTCCAGCAGAGACTATTGACTGTTTATTACAATAGGTTAGTTCTTAACGTTCACATGTTGTTTATTATACAAAGAAATTATACTTAATATTCTAGTGAGAAAAAATTTTAACTACTTGTAACTTCCATTATTTTTAATAGCACTGCATAATGCTGTAGAACTTAGTACGATGCTCCATAGGAATCTACACTGTCAGTACAGTATAAATTCCACAAGCATGCGTTATCCTAGGAAGAAACAAATTTCTGTTGCCAGACTTCATTGAGCAAAGAGAAAGCAGGTATTGAGTTAAACATAGAGCTGTAGAAAGGTGTGTGCTCAACCTCAAGCACAGCATATGGAGTGCTAGCAAGCAATAGCCGGAATAGCTGGACCTTGCCTTTGGCCCAGATAACTCCTATCTGTGGTTTCAGTTCCCCCAAACTGTTGTGGAGTTTGTTTATACTGAACAGCTTACAAAACTACACTGCTAACAAACTGTGCATTGAAACCACTGTAATTATCATTCAAACTCATCAATACTTTCTACAGAGAGACTTTCAAAGTGACTTTAAAAAATAGACTATAAAATCTATACATTTTTAAGTGGAGGAAGAGGACTCAAATTACCATGGAAAGAAACAGGCAAAACTTCTTGAAATTCTGTACCCTTCCAGCCAGTCATGATAATAAATGTGCTCTCTGGAAGACCACAGTCACTAAAAGGAGATCCTGGTGCTGGAGTTCAAGTCCTTGACTCTCGCTGCCCTCAGCTGGGTTTCAGCTGTCATTGATGAACATACTTTGGGGGTGTATGCTTCAATGTGGACTCGTGATGAGCAAGTACTCAGCTTCCTGTTCTAGCTTTGGGATTTTTACATTCTTGCACTTTCTTGGCTTTTTTGACTGGCTGATAAACTCAATAGAAAGCATTTAGTACCTACAGACAAGCTCTGGCCTACAAATCACTTCTATGCACTCATGTGAGCCAATAGGACTGTGCCATTTTTGTGAGCACAGAATAACCAAAGGACAGGGACCTTCTGAACAGAAATAAACTTATTTGGTACCATCTGCTGTGGTTTTCTACATTCTAACTGTGACAGGAGTGTGCAAGAGGTTTTCCTCTCATGTCTTCAAGATGGTGCTCAGACAGATGGAATGTCTTTTTTTCTACATACTCAATTTATTCACAAGTAAAATGGAGTTAAAAGTAATGACTGGATCAATTTTCCTCCAAGCTTAACTTTGACCATAAAATACTTGGAACTTTTACATGGAAAGGTACTAGATCAGCAGGCTGTAAACTGTAAGAATCTGCTAGCAGTGTGTGCTATTATGTACTGCTGTGCATGTAATAAACTTCTCTCTTCCTTCTGCCACTGCTGACAGGCTCATCATAGTGATCATCTAATTCACACCTTAGAAGCTGGATGAGAGATTGTCACAGGAGACTTGGTGGGTGTAACAGAGAATCAGGATCCTAATTTTTTCCACTAATCTTACATGACTCTTCGTTTGTAATATCAGCTGGATATTTTACATCTCTGCTTATCACACTTGAAAAATCTTTCCACTGAAAGTGCTTGATGCTTTCCAGGTGAATATAGTTAGTGCTGCACTTTTCTTGTAATCAGTGCACACATGCTTACTTCAGATGTGGAAAGTGACAAAGTAAGATTCTGTCTTAGTGCATAATTCCTAATAGACTGTCAAGATGAAAAAGGCAGGAAAGCAGGTTAGGGCAGAAGAATGTACCTGTTCTTTCAGGTGGGGAGGAGCATGCCTGTAGACAGAGCAGGATGGGAAAGAATTAAGTCTTTCTCTGATTCCTACTACAATGTGAGATAAGAGAACTTCTGAAAACAGGGTAAAAATTCTGTCTTCCAAATAAATTTTTCAGTGTTGTCTTGTATCACAGTGACTGGGTAGAATTGGTTTCTCTCACTGGCACACTGCTGACATTCCTGGTCTTCTTCTGTATCAAGCAAAAGGGTTACTTTTATTCTGGCAGGCAAGTCAGGATTTTTATCAGCTTCAGTTTACATCATCCGAGGTAGAGGACAACAGCAAGGAGGGTGAGAGGATCTGGTAATTCTGGAACTGACCTCTTGGGAGAGGTAAGGTCTGTTGCTTACACATCATCTGGAATCCATTAGGTAGATCAGAGAGTGGAGGGAGAAGAGATCTAAATGTGGCTAACCTGCTTCACCTGTCAGAGAAGACCAAAGGGGAAATTGTAGCTGAAGGCCTAACACGATAATGAGATAAACCCAAATGGATTTTGTCAGCACAAATGCCAAGCAGGCATTTTAATCAGTAGTGAGTGTTCTTTCCTTCTTTCCTCCCAAAAGACAAACCTAAAATACTGTACTTAGTCCCATGTTGTGATCATGCTCCTTGCTTGGGCTATCATAAATTACAGAGTGAGGCTGAGATGTCCAGCAGGCACAAGGTGCAGCTGGATTGTGAGTTCTGGGGACAGTCCAAGAGCACCAGGCATCAGCACTGTCCTTTCCTCCTTTGGATCTTTTGGGAGGGTTTCATTCCTGATGAGTCACCTCTGTGGAAGGAGTTTGGAAATAACTGGGTCTCTGGAAGCACAGTACCTGCAGAGCGTGACAATTAGAGGCTGAGTTAAGGAACGTGGGCTGCTGTGACTGCCAGCCACTGAGCTTGACCAGCCCGCCCGAGCAGTTGTCAGCACGGTACTGTGAAATGGAGCCTGAAGGCTCTGGCACGGGTTCCTTTTTGTCCTATTCATCCAGGCTCCTTTTTAAAAGAATTCCAAGGCCCTTTCCTTCATTTTTCACACTTCCCTTTTCCATGCTTTTCAGTCAGTAGGGAGGTACAGAACTGCCCATATGCTGCCAGTGCCCTGGGTGATCATGTTGCCCCTTGTTTCTAGCTAGAGCAGTCAGGACAGATGTTAGTCCATCCAGCATATTATGCAAAAGCAGGCAAATCAACAGTCACTCAAAACTGTTGTAAAAAAAATGCAGAATTCTCACGTTGTTCTTCACATGGCTTTTCTCCTGAAACTGAAAATTGCTGTATTATGGCCCTGATTTTTGTGAGTATATTTGCACAGCTTTCAAACATAGTGTGCACAGAGCTTTTTCTTCTGTTTGGTTTAAGGATAGCTGCCTTCATTTCAAGGGTTGTTTGATCAGTATTTTTGTCAGGAAAATGATCTGTGTGCTTATGAAGGGAGACTGCTTATAAGGTCCAGTTATTCATTTGGGATTTATAAGCATAGCTATTATTTGCTCAAGGGCAGAGACAGCTCTTGCACAATGTAAGGTGAACTTATTTGCCCATATATGTATCCTATAGCCTTTAAAATTCCACTTAATACAGGTTATGAGCACTTTTTGTTCTTATCTCATGAGGTAATAAAGCAGCTTGAATAATTTATTTCAGCCTGTTGCAGAGGCCTGTGTGTGAGTAACTGTGACACCCAATGAGGCCTATGCTTGTTTGGTTAATTTTTGATTGAAGCGGAACAATTTTTTCCCCTTTGTCACTAGGTAGGAATGAGGAGTCTTTTTGCTGTGGACTAGTGGAATCCCCTGTTTTATTGGGGTTTAAACACCACTTGTGGAACCACAAATTCCCTGGTATCATGATTTGGATTGGAACTCTTGTAAAGAAAAGAGAATCTTTTTCACTTGATTTCTTTGGTATTTTATTGAGAAAAGACTTCTGAGATGTTGATACAACAATGATTACACAATTCTATGTTCACTCAAATTAGGACTATGAAAATATTTATATGAGTTTCAAAATCACAAAAACTGTAAAAGCTTCTCTCCACCATGCTGAAGCACTGCTTTGTGGTGTCTGAGAAGTCAAAAGCACCTACAACCTCTTTGGCTACTACCTCAGTACTCTGTGACTGTGAGCAATACTCTCCAGTTGTGCAGACCAGGCAGCTTCTTTACTTAAACACCCAACAAAGGAGTTAAAAGTAATAGTAATAATTAAATAATAAAAAAGCCTCACACTTCATGTCCCAATTGTATGAACTACTTTTGCCCTAGAGATCAAGAAGGTACATGAGCATGAGGAGCGGATTTTGGTGTTGAGAAGCCATTAATCCATAGTGAGCACAGCCAGGCCCAGGGCGTGGACACTGAGGCTCGCCAGGAATCCATATTCATATTCTAACTAGATAAAAATATTTGTGTTTACAAATACGTGGTGATGCCACACAGTGTAAATGTTTGGAGACAGTATCCTGAGAGGCTCTAGAGGGACATTTTAAAGTTCCAGAGCACCTGGGAAGTACACAACTGCACCAGCACAGATTTTGTCCTCCTAATTGTAAAATCACAGAATCACAGAATGGTTTGGATTAGAAGAGACCTTAAAGGTCATCTGGTTCCAAACCCCTTGCCCATCCACTAGATCAGGTTGCTCGAAGTGGCTCCACAAAATTACGAGACTTCTTTTCTCAGGCAGGAACTGGTAGTGTTTGTGTGTCCCCAGGGAAACTGTATCAGCACAAACAAGGGTGAGCCCTGAGTGCTGCTGCTGTGTTGGTGGACGGAGCTGCTGTTCCTGTGTCAGTAATGGTGTGTGGCCCCATGGCAGGGGTGGTACCACCATTCACAAGGGAACGCATGCTACTGAAAATTCCTACCAGGGGAATTGGTGACCTGATAGGAGAGTCACTCTATTTACAGTTCCATCATCTCAGATCTTCTTGAAAGGTTAGGGGAACTTCTGTGACCCCATGATTCCCACAGAGCCCACTGTGGTGGACATAAACTCGCTGGGCCACTCCCTGGACTCTGTTTACTAACTAATCTTAAGTCCATATTGACAGAATGTCAATTTTATTTTTGTACCTCAAAACCATCTAGCTTCTGGCTTGTTATTTAATCTGAGTTTGCTGTACTGTGAAGTGGAAAAAAACTTTTTGCTTTAATCTGTGGTTTTCCATTAAATACCTGACCCACTTTTGTCCTAACTGGAATGCTTCTGTGCTTAAAATTGCTTCCTAGTTCAGTTGTCTTGGATTCAAAGGATTTTACCACTTGTCAAAATTGTCCCTTTTTTTGGCTTTTGTCCTGACCTCTGAATTGTTACTTAAAGAACTTCTTCTATTGTGTCATTTGAAAAATGGTAGAAAAATATGAATTCAATAAACATCCCAACAATGTTGAGATGACCTAATTCCGACATGCTCTGAAAGGTGGGTTTTTTCTCTAGTTCATTCTTGTGAAAATTCTACTGTACAATATGCATATTTTAGGAGGGGAAAATGAAGAGGTACTCCATAAAAATGTGACACATCTTAATTTTCATTTATCATATAGTTCAAAATATTGTGCTTTCTATAGCACATTTTAAAATTCTTTGAGCACACAATGTCTCACAGACAGTCACTAATTTGTAATGCCTTGGTTAATGTACACTGAATTAATGTATTTCATTGAAAATATAGGGAAATAATGTTCTTGTACATCAGTGGTGACATACTGTAGTTCTGCTAGAAGTCACAGTGTTATACACCATAGGAGAATCTCAGTTGTCTTTTGAGGTGGAGGATCATTGCCTTGTATGAACCAAAACGCAAAGGATGAAGAGGTAGCCCAGAAAAGAACACGAGAGGAGGGCCTTGAGGATCCCACTTCAGGAGGTATCTTCCTGCATCAGAAAAAAAAGCAGAAAGGGAGCCTACAGTAGTGAAATAGTCTGAATAAAAAGCATTTCTATAGCATCTCAACAGGTTAAATAAAGCCTTGGGAATGGTCAAGGTTCAGTGGACCAAAGAGAAGTTACGGACCAGAGGGCTCTTCTGCATTCCTGTTTTTCCATGGCCAGTCCTCAAGGGTCTCCCTGTGTGGGACCAGTGGTCATGCACAGTGGTCATGCTGATACCTGCAGCAGCAGCTGAGGCTTTCTTTTGGCAGAGGGGAATACATTGCAACTCAAGGGGCATCTGGTCTAGGACAGCATGTGAGCTGCTCTACCAGTCTAATATTACTTGAGAACATACTAGGATATAAAAGCAAATCATTATACAGTACTGGAATGGAGGAGACCCAAATCTCTCACCCATGTGAACAATTAGCTGCTTCCTTTACCACAGCCTAAGATGGTTTTCACCTTTGTAAGTAAAAATAGCTCCAGTAATTGCTTTCTCTGGGTTTTTCTCCAAAGAATATGAATGTTTTACTTGCTTCCAGTTGACCTAAGTTTGTTTCTTAGCAGGACTGTGTGCTAGCTTTTTTCTCCTTGTCAGGAGGAGCACTGGCTATTCCTGGTGATCTGCTCACCATCCTGTGTCCCTTACCTACTGTCCAACACTTGTTTTCCTCAATTTTTCTGTTGTTTATAAAACTTGAGGATCCTATGTTGAGGCTCCCTGCAGACCAAGAGGGTTTGAAGAACAGTGAGGTTCTTCAAATTTCTAACACTTGCTTGTCCCT
Source organism: Corvus brachyrhynchos (assembly GCF_000691975.1). Lineage (NCBI taxonomy): Eukaryota > Metazoa > Chordata > Aves > Passeriformes > Corvidae > Corvus > Corvus brachyrhynchos. The sequence continues at coordinate 1,430,830 of NW_008238831.1, read as the reverse complement.
GCAAAGATGTTTGGGAAAAACCTGTGGTCAGTCCTGCTCAGAACAAGCCAACCAAGCCCTGCCACATGCATCCTGTATGGACACACTGGGAATCAGCCAGCTGTACTGGAGCATTTATGCTCCTTTTCACCTCTTAAAGGTTTCAGTAGCACTCCCTGTAGCTGTTTGCACTTTTGCTTCTTGATTTTAAAAGCAGCTTTTTGAGCTCAGCTGCTTAGAACTCCCAGCTGGGCTTCTTAAATACAAAAGGAAAAGGTTGAAAGGAGCTACCATTGATCCTGAGCAGAAAAGACAATTCCTGACACAACATTCACATATTGTTGAGAAGAAAGAAAAATGTGATGAGACTTATAGGAGAAACTTGCATACTACCAGTGCAAACATCAGAGACAAACTAAAATGTGTGGCCTGTTAATCATGTCCTGAAGCCCTGTCTTTTAAGTTATGATTACTCCTGGCCTCTCTCCTGCCTTCATCCCTGCATCTTGATTCTCCCACATCTATTCAGTGGGAAAAGAAACTGGTTCCAAAGTAAATACCTGAGCAGTGAGCTAACAGAGCTGGCAGAAGCACAGAGCCTGCTTACTGAGCCATGGGATGGCATCCCCCATGCCAGTAGGGATAGTCTTCCACTTGTCCGTAGATGTCTGGTCATACTTGCAAAGGAAGTTGTGGGACTGGATTTCAGTTTTACAGGCAGAGATGGTGGGACTAGTCTTCAGATGTCCTACAGCTCTCCTCTTCACAGAGTTGGTTTTCTGCAGTCCTAGATCAGCTTCCTGAGTCCAAGTTCCATGGGACATTGGTGCTGACCCTGCAGAAAGTTTTGAAGATCTGTCCTGCACTGTATCTTCAGGTTTCTCATTTTGTTTTCAATGGGGAGGCCAGTTCTGCCTATGAATGGGCTTCAGAGCAATATCTGTGAGAAAAGCTTTTCTTCCTTGTCTCTGCTTGGATATTTGCCCAGTGATAATAATAACCTGAATTGCTGTGCATCTGGTCAAATAGCAGGTTAACAGGACCACACTGAGTGCCCACAGCTGCTGCTGTATGGGAAGAGCTTTTTTTTTTTTGCTTAATGGAATGTTCAGGCTATAGTAATTTGTACATTAGTACCCTTGTGAAAACAGTTCTGAATTGCTTGAAAACTGGCATTGCAAGCGTCAGAAAACCTCCAGGACAGGCTGCTGTAGGCTTCAGCAAAAACTTTAACAGTCCTTGGCTAAAAAAGCGGCATTTACTCTAGGACATAAAAGTAAACACAAATGCAGCAAATCCAATTACTGTGGAATATCAAACATCTGAATGCAAGATGAAGGAAGTTGTACATGAATGCCTGACAAGAAAACTATTGAACATATTAAATTATACGCCTCTCCCAGAATAGCTAGAGTTTTAAAAAGAATATAGCACAGCAGTACTCAATCAAGAACAAAACTACAAGCCTGGTGCACATCAGACTTAGGACAACTTACTCGCAAGGACTACTTTGAAAGTGAGAAAATAGCTTTGAACTCCACGGCGCGCCATTGTGCAAATACACAAATTACATGCAAATTACAAAGCAACCTCTCAGTAAAAGTGAAGCAATATGACAGCACCCTCCTCTATAAACCAGGACAAAGGCAGTGGAAATAGAAAATTCCAGTGGGAGGAATAGCTGAGCACAGGGCCAGGACCCCAGCTGGCTCTGCTGGCTGGCTCCAGATTCACCTATAGGAACAGTGCTGATGTCAAGCCGAGTCCTTTCTAGTCACAAGCTACCAGGTACCCCATAAAGCATTTTTTATCCAGAATATATACAGGACTCTGTAGCAAACTTAGTGAAGTACCAAAAGCCAGGAAAGTAGGAAAAAGGTACACCTGCATTGAGTTCTAGGCCTGTGCAGTAGCAGGGTAGTTGTTAATAAATTGTGCTCTCAGGAAGCAGGACACAGCCCATGCTGCAGGAGGAGTAAGTTACCTCCAGGTGTGACCCAGGAGTGTCCCAGGATGCACCAGCAGGAACACAGAGATAATTCAGTTCATTCATGAGTGTAGGTTTGTGCTAAAATACTGTGTGTGAAACTAGACCCAGACAGGTGGAAATAGTTCAAAACACCACCACCACCACCACCTGCCATCCCCCACTTTTAAAAATTTTTATTATTTCCTGTGGTATAAAGTGAGTACTAATATTACTAATAAGTAATAGTGAGTACTAATACACAGTACTACATCCTGGCAGATTGTAGCCAGGATGGCCATGGCGACTGGAGAAAATACCCTTTTTAGGCAGTTTCCATATCAAATACAGAATATCTGTTTGCTGTCAGTGATTTCCCCAGGCTCTGTGTGACACTGAGCTGGCAGGCTGCAGGGTGAGCTTACAGCAGCAGAGGCACAGCCATAGCACAGACTCCTCTGGACCCAATTTGATCCATATGTCAATCCCTCACTGGATTCTGGAACTGTTTTTCTTCCAACACAGAGGCTCCACAATCCCTCTAGGCAATTTATTTCAGTGCTTTGTTACCTTCAGTGAAAGCTTTTTCCTCATACCAGATTGATTCCTGCTAAACTTGAAGCCTGTTGCTCCTCAGATCCACCAAGGACATGTAGAACAGATTTACCTCTTCTTCTGTCCTGGTCTTTACTGTACTTTTCATTTGCTTTTGGCCTCTTCTTTCTTGAGCAACTTCAATTTGTTTATCTCTTGTTTATTAGACTATTGATCAATCTCACTGGTCTGGATGTTCTTTAATAGGCTATTATCATTTTGGCTGTACAGGACCCAGAACTGGATTATACTCAACTGAGGCCTTGATAGCGTGGAGAAGAGTAGAAGGGCTATTTCATTTGTCTTGTAAGTGATGTGTTTGTAGAAAGAATTTGCCTGTTATTTGTAACATATGAGTTTTAATTCCTTATAGCTCCTGAAATTTTTAATGCAGCTGTAATTCCAGGAAAATTCTTTCTTGCCCTACATTTTTGCAGTGATTATCCTAACGTAGGGTAGATGTCTAGCTTTGTTCCTCTTGAATAGAAACCTCGTTTTGTTTGTTTCAGACTCCAACTTTTAAGATTTTTTTTAATTTACATTTTCCCTCCTTTCCCAACTTGGAATTACTTGCAAATATAGTAAGAAAATGAATTCATTTGCCATTCATAATGACTGATAGCAGATGTAAGGCAGCCCCCGATAGGGCTCAGGTTTGTTGTATCTCCTAGAGCATGAATCTTTGACACTACTCTGAGTAGTTTTTCAACTAGTTCTGTATCCACCCTAAGACTTTCATTGAGACAGTGTTTTCTTAGCTTATATACAAGAAAGTGAGATGAAATACTGGAAAAAGCTTTAGAGGAGTAAAGATGTGACACAAAATCTATTGTCGTACTATTGAAGGAAACGAGATTGGTTTGACACCAATTACTCTGAACAGATCCAATCAGGAAACCACTCATTTTCTTGTGATTCTCTGTCTGCTTACCCATTGTTTGGGTTTATTTGTTTCTAAGAACCGCAGCTAAACTGATAGATAGAGACCTAATTCCCCGTTTTCTCATTTTCTGCCCCTTGCAAAGACAGGAAGTGTATTTATCTTGTTTCAGTCATCCTGTTCTGAAGAACACTGGGTTGCCAATAACTGCTGACACCCCTGAGGTTTCATTAGCCATGGATGTGTATCAGGCCCAACCAATTTCAAACCCTCTGACTTATCTAAACGTCCTCTAACCTCTCCCTTACCTATTAAAAAATCCAGTCCCATGTCATTGATTTTATCAGTTTCCATACTTTTAGTTAGAATCCAGTTTGGATGATCCCTTTTCTAGTTGTTTTTTTCCACATCATCTAAGAAAATATTTACTTAATTCAACAATCTTGTCATCAATGCCATGTTTTTTCCAGGCATATCTGTATGCTACCACTTCCTAGAGGTGGCTGTTTTTGTTGCTCAAGGTCATTCTTTCACATGTTCACGCACACACAAAAAGCTGCGTTCCCCTTATCCTCCTGTTTTGGCAGTCTGGATTACTAACTCTTTACTTTTTTTCCCAGCTAGCACCTTATCCTAGAGTATGGGTTTCAGATATTCATTTTTTAGGTAGTCTGTTGATTGCAGAAACCAAATACTTCCAGCAATCAAATAATTCCCCTCTTTACAGCTCTCATGCTAGCAGGCCAGATGACCTTCTTCAGAGCACTTGGAAAAGTCACATGCAAACTGCAGGCCACTGCACCCTGGCTGCAAGCCTGTTGTGTGCCCACTACTCTTCTGAGAGGCATAGATGCAGTCAGGCATCTCATGCTTTTCTTCTTCATGCCTGATGACTCTTACAGTGACAGCTGCAGAGGCAAGAGCAGGAAACCTCAGTGGAAGAGAAATGGTAGGGTTAAAAAAAATCCCCCCCCCCCAATAGCTGTGAATTATTATTCTGTCTGGGAGGTATTTTCCAGACCCTGCACCATGTATTGTTTATTAAGAATGTAAAGCAGGTTTGATTCCAGCAATGTATTTTAGCAACCATAATGGTTATCTTCACTTTGTTTGTTTATCTGTGCAGAGTGGTGGGTTTTTTTTACTCAGGCCAAAGTGTTTAGATTTACCCATAACTCAGAAGCTTTGCATTTCAGCTATGTCACGGTTTAACCCCAGCCAGCAACAAAGCCCTATACAGCCTCTCTCTCACTCCTCCACCAGCAGAATCAGGGAGAGAATCAGAAGGGTAAAAGCTAGAAAACTGCTGTGTTGAAATAAAGACAGTTTAAAAGGGAGACCAAAAGTTATGCATACAAGCAAAGCAAAACTGTTGTCACTCTTCTTTGCTGGTCTTAAATACACCAGGCTTTCCTTACTTCAAAGATAGTATAAAGGCTTTTGTATGTTGGTGTTCATCATAAACATCACAGGAAATAATTTTAAACTCATGATACAATGCTGGAAGTTTCAGTTATTCCAAATTAACTCCCAAATTTCCTAATCAATAGTTTGCCACTGATTTCTTCAAAAGAAAGGTACATTTCAAAACGTGCCTTAGCATACAACCAAAGGAGTTGTGCCTGAAAAGTGGGGGGACATTCATTGGATGGGAATAATTTCTAAGTGATCAATCTGTGATTCCATGTGAACAGAATCCCCAAACCTTTAGCTTGAGAAGGGATGTGAGGACTGAGAGCTGTTGAGAGGATGGGATCTGATCAGGATGGCATTCCATAGCAAGCTATCAGGCTTTCTCTCATTTTCAAATTCTAAATGAAAATGTTTGCTCTTCTAGTAATGTTAACTTACAAAAAATTGTGCCACTCAAGATTTTTGCTTTTTAAAAAATAAGGTACAGACAATGTCATTTCAGTTATTCTTTATTCCAGAGACAAGTCATAGCATAGACCTGTATTTACAGGGACCCACTCAGCTAAAACATATATTTTACTGTTTTTTCAGTGAAAGCCTGGCTTTCACCCAGATACATTCAGCTTAAATGTTCCTAGATAACGGGACTAAAGCATCTGTTGGTGTTAATGATGATTTGCCGCAAGCTCTGGTGCCTGTCATCCCTTCTAATAATAAGTGAATTACTTATTAGTCCAAGAATTAATTAAAACAAAGAGGTGGTTCTTACCATAAAATTGATTCCAGCTACTCATCTTGCCAAGATCTGTAATACATGCAGTATTGTGACAAAATCAGGTCTTAAGTGAGGGAAAAAAAGTCTAAAAACTTGGATTTTAGACTTGATATTTGTTTAGTCATTTAAAATTTGTGTAGCATAAACATAAAAATTGGGATTATGAAAGCAGACAAGGGAATTCATCCATGTCAGTTCTATGTATTTTAATGAGATGGTAACTAGTCCCTAACTCATGATGTCTTGGCAGGGTTCAGTATCTGTGTATAGAGTACTCCAAGGATTTTGTCGTGCTTGCTATAAGCACCATGAATTAATTGGAAGGTTGCTGTATTTAATGCAAAACTTGAGCCATTTGCCTGAATTCTTTCTTTTAGGTTTGTATGGTTTGGTTTTCTTTGGTGAAGATACTATGAAAATTGCAATGCTGCCTGTAAGACCAGTGGGGAATATATCAGTCACACACCTCTGTTATCACTGCCTTTTAGCTGGGGACGGGGAGGCTCATCCTGAGATTTGAAAGAGAAATGGCCATGCTCCAGCACCCAGCCTGGGAACTGTACAGCACTGCAACTCCCCTTGTGTTCTACTTTCCACACCCAGGGAGTCTGGTAACAGTTTCAGGGTTTGACCCAGAGACACTCCTTGAACATTTCAGAAGCAGAAAAACCTATAATTTGTAAATTAATGTACTTTTTTTTAGATACAAATATCTAATAAATAATTTTCATAAATTACTGTTGCCCACTAGCCAAAGAAATAAGCCGTTTTAGGCAACCTGTTGTAACTATTTGTAGCACAGAAAACACACAGATGCCTCCTTTTGGATCCAAGTTTTCTAACAGCCTGATTTGTAAATAAGATTTGTGTATTCACACAGTCCTAGTATTTTGGCTCGCAGGAAATGCAGTCATCAAGCTGCGAATAGTTTCCCACACTTTCATGCTTCATTTCCAGGGAAAGACTCGTGTGAATGACTTGAGGGGAAGGAGCTGCTGAGACATATAAATACCTCTGTTACAACACTGCTGCTTAGAAGCGATCCTGTGTCTCGGTGCAGTTCTGCTGTGAGCGCTGGTGGTTTCTGCAGGAAACAAATCTAAACAGGATACGCACAAAGCTGTGCAGGTAGTAACAGAGCCTCCTGTGTGGAGTGAAGGTTACACGTGAGCAGAGGTATGGTAAGTGTGTGTGCTCCCCTAATGTCATTAAAAGTAACTAAGGCTAATCTGGCTTCCCACCTGAGGGCTTTGCAAGCGCCGTACAGGGATGTCTGTATCTGAAAGTGTGTGATTCACACACAGCTGGAGAGGTGCTGCTCTTTAATGAGAGCAGCTTTGGTTGGCTGTGGACTTACTGCTGTAATAATACATTGATATGTCATTATCTGCTGTCATAATAGGGTGTCTTCTCCCCTGCACTGTCTGTAGGTTTCATGTGTTTCAGGGATGAATTGTGATCACAAGGGAAGCATTGTGCTGGGGTTTAAAGTGTGGAATTGGTGTTGGATCTTTTCGGTTAAAATATTTATGCAGCAGAATGGTCAAACTCCTTTATAAATTTGACACCTTTAAATAACTAGTTTTAGCCAAAAATAAATTACTGAAAGTGACATATACACAACACATTTCATTTGAGCTCCTTTTAGAAGTTAAGGTAGTTCACAGAACAGTAAGAGTTGAGTCTTGGCAGGTGCTGAGGAAACCATGAACTAAATTTGGGGAGCCTGAGAAGAAACTTCCAGCCCAAGAGGCTGGAGCACTAGTCTGGTTTGGGGGTAAAATTCCTTCCTTTTGAAGTGAGATTTGAGTGTGTGCTCCCCTTTCCCAGGAGAATGTATCTCCTCCCAAGAGATACTCTGGTCCAGGTCTCTTTCAGTATCATTAGTTAGGTTCAACATGTAATAGAGACAATTTTAATATTCACGAAGCCAAAGAGCAAAAGGTATCTTTGGCAAGAGACTCCAAGGATAACTTGGCTTTAGAAACCTGAGGCACAGGAAAGCAGTTTAAACTTGGGTTTGTGTGTCGATGAAAGACAGGATTCCTGGTCCCCAAACTTTGAAGAGGAACTCCAGGAAAGGCTTCATGGCAGTAAACACCTGTTGGAGGTAAGTCCCTGTGTTACAGGATCTTTCCACAGGGCGTTCCCACCACCCTCCTGCTGCCTACACAGAGTGCAGCTGCTCCAAAGCCTCCGGAGGGCCCCGTGCTGTGGAAAGCCTGGCCCGTGGTTAGGGTGGGAGTTCCTTTAAGTACCTGCTTACTAAATATAAGCCGTGTTTAATCCTGCTCCTTGCCATCACTAAAGTGATATCTAAAAATGCTTTGCATTGGGATTTTCCTGCCATTTGAACTGTTTTACATGAAAGCCTGTGATTACAGAACGATAATGTTTTGACACAGTGATAAAAGCCAGGAAATTCACCATCAGTGGTGGTGTTTCTCTTTCTCTTGCCTTCACTGCTTGACAGTTCTTGTGTAGGCAGTAATTGAGTAGAAATGACAATAGCAGTTATAACCTTCTGCTTTGGTACACATTTTAGCATTCCTTCAAGGAAAAATGTCCATTAAGAGTAAATATTTGTGAGTGATATGTGTTACAGAATCGCACAGCTTGGAGAATCTGCTGTAAATATCAACATCAATATAGGTGAGATTAGGGTTTTTAATTTCTCTTGCAGGTTTTTGCCATAAAAGAAGTATAATGAATTCCTTCTCTCTTCTTCCCTAGTTTCATGCTTTTCCTGTTACAATAATTGCTCAGAAAACTGAAGTTTAGATAATGTTCTTTACACAATTACTATCAATTGATTAAATAGGCCATTTTGGCATTGAATTTTTCCCCAAAAAAAGCCATTGAGTTTTTGTCTATGGTTCATTACTGTTTGCAATTAGCTGGGTGGGAAAAGACATAGAAAATGCTGATTTATGTTTCATGAATGACAGCTCCCTATTTCTGGTTGCTCCATATTTGTGGTTTAAATCCTGGTTTATTAATTAATAAGTAGAATTTCTCTCTTTGATCATTGATACAATCACAGAATACTGAATATTTAAAGGTAGTTTTCAGTTAATGTCTAGCACATGTGCCATATCACAAGTCAAAGCATCACCTTAAAAGATCTATGCTCAGTGAATAAGTACAAAAGATGCTCACTGTCCTGTTTGGAGTGAATGTACTGTTGGTGAAAGTGACAGGTTTAATACTGATTTGGACTGATCAACTGTCAGAACAGACTATGAAATGTCTCCTAAAATAGCTGCTGACGAAATTCAAACAAAATTATTTTTAAAAGTTACCCATCTTAATAGCCAGACCTGAAAAGGAGTATCCTGGTTTTCTGAAGTCCTGGACTTTTCCAAAATTGTCTGAATTTTGGTACCTCTCAAAGTCAAGTTATTTCATTAAAACAATTAGTTTTGACTTACTGCCTAATTAGGGGAAAAACAATACCGCTCAAAACCAACAAACAAAACCGAAAAATCAACTCCAACTTTCAACACCAGACAGCGCCAGCTCCTTTTAGGTTTTTGGTGGTTTCTGAGGATCTGCTTAATGTGACAACTGTTTGGTTTCCCAAACTGTCAGCATTTTGTCCCAGTTCATGCATAGCAGGTGAATTCAAAGAGAAAACTGTTTGGGATAAGGGACAACAGTTCCTCCCTCCATGTAGTGTTTTTCTGTTCTGTGTGTGCTAAGGGAAGCCTTGCATTCAGAGGCAGTGCCTTTCCCAGGATTGGGGCACCAGCCCAGCCCGGGCCCGAGTGGGGGCAGCGCTGCTGGAGGGAGCAGCAGGGTCGGGTCGGGTCGGGGCAGGGCAGGGCAGGGCAGGGCAGAAGTGTCGGCACCACTTGCAGGAGCCGGGCAGGGCCGGCAGCGTCCCCGGGGCCGGGGCAGGGCTGGGGGCCCACCTGCACCGAGGGCGCCC
>NW_008238831.1:1393283-1420928 GCF_000691975.1 Corvus brachyrhynchos | reverse complement strand
CCGCCGGCAGAGCCGTGCGGAGGTGGGAGCCTGTCAGTTCCCGTAACTCAGCCCGCCTGTTCGGAGTTTAGTTGCAGGTGGTTCCATTAAACCTGGTAGATACATTCCAGGGTAATGAACACCTGAGTTTGCGGCATGTCTCGATGTGTGTTCTGGGGGTATATCTATCTCTTTGCTGAATGCTAGCAAATACTTGCTAAATATTTGCTAAACGTTTGCTTATATACTGTTAGTCTTACTTTTGGGGTCCATTCACTATGCAGCATTTCTGCTTGGGAAAAGTGTGTTTGTGTGAAACATGGCCCTTTTGAGGAGCAGCCCTTGCTGCTGGGTGAGCACCTGAGCTGAGTGCTGGTGCACGGAGGGCTGGATACCAGGTCAGAATCCTTGAATAGTGTGGAGGAATACTTATATGCAGTACACCTGTCTCAGGTATGTTTGTCTTGTTTATTCTCAAGTAAAACTCTTTATTTAATAGTCTATTTCTACAGATACCTTCAGGCTAAAAATTTTAATGTGTGACTTTCAAAACCTTTTTGTTTTTTGAATGATATTGAGTGCTTCTGAAACAGTTTTTCGTAAATTGCTTTTTCTTTATTGCTTATTTAGTTGTAAATAGACTTTCTAATTGTTTTAGTGTAGCAAAATCTTGAGTTCCTTGCCAAGGAGTTTGTGTAGCTGCACAGGTGGATCAGGCTTGTAGAGAGCAGGAGTGCTCTGGAGCTGAGCTAAATGCATTGCTTAGTTTTGACTTCAGGCAAAATCCTGGTGGACAGTAGAATAAATATTAGTAGCCTGCCGAGTGCAGTATGGGAGGTCAGCTTGTTCTGTTCCCAAAGAATATTGCAGGAGATAAAGGCAGGGGAGCAAAGCAGTATGAACTGAGTCATAAACTTAGTTGTGTGGTTGTCTCTTGTGAAAGTAAACAGTAACTTGTTTAGGGAAAAGTTGTACAGTAAAAATATTTTCTTTAATATTTTCTTAATCCTTAGAATTCTTAGCTTTTGTAAAATTAGGTACATATTACGTACGACTGAGGATTTGGAGTAGAATAGAACAAGTTCCTATCCTTGCTCTGTTTCTGTCTCCTCAAAATCCTTCATGATCCCTCTTCTCTAGATTCTCCAAACCTTGTCTTTATTACATCTCCTATCAGGTTAAACCACAGCTGCCATGTTACTGCAGTTGAAAGACAGAAAAGAGAGCCTTCATTAACAATGTTCAAACTGAACTGATTCATTTAGATTAAAATAACAGTGAAGATGAAATTACTTGGATTTTTACTTCATTTTCCAGCTTAAATGGCTGCTGCTTGGGAATCAGGGAAATCCCTCTGGCAATGTGCTGAAACAGTTAAAAGCGAATTTGTATGCATTTTGTTCAGCCTAACAGTCTGGAGGTTTAGAAGATAAGAAGTACTTCTCAGCATGAATGAACTGTGAAATGCATTAGAGAATGATGCTTTTGATGAGAAGTTACATTAAAAAATCCACCCAAACTTCCATTTTAAAATATATCACAATGTGTATTCCTGCAGAGAAGTCTTATTTTTTGAATTTCAGACTGTTGTATCAAACACACTTTTTAAAGGTATTTTAATGGCAGTTTACATCTGAACTCTCCCCTCCAACTGTGTAGGGGAAAATAATCTATTCTTGAGTTTTCCTTGCTGAAGATATAATAACCCTTGAATATTCTAGGCCAAATGCCTTCCCAGAGTGATGCAACGTTTTGGCTCTTAGAGGTTGGTCTGAGCTGAGGAAAGCTTTCCTGCAGATGGCATTGCAAACACTGCAGCAGAGTGTCACCAAGCAAACTTATTTCTTGGTTCCTCGGAGGGTGATAAGTGCTCCTTATTGTCCAGAGATGAATATAACACCATTTTTCTAGCCAAGGTGCATGTGACACAGACACTGTAGGTACCTGGACTACTGCCTATGTGTGTTTGCATGAATCTAAAAAGCATTTGTTCTAGGAAGTGTGTGAAGTAAGTTATATCAGGAAATTAATTGAAATTCCGGTAAATTATATGCAAACATAACCAAAAATGGTTCTCTTGAGGCACTGAGAGAGACTGATAAAATTCAACTGACCATCATGAACGAAGGTCACAAAATGTAAGTTGTCAAGTCTAATACCTTTTACAAGCTTAGTGCCATTTAAGTATAATAGAAAATGAAATAATTCGGCTTTCACAAACATACAGTAGAACTCCTCTGAGTGTACTGTGGTCCAGACGTGTTGTCAGGAATCCTTTAAAAAATATAAACCATAACGAAATGGAAAGTAACAAAAAGAAATAAACCCCAAGACAAGTGATGCAAATGGAAACATTATTCACCCTGACCAGGGTTATTAAACTTTTTATCTCACTTAATGAGTTTTCTCACTTTTATGCTTCCAATTCTGTCCCCCATCCCACTGAGGGGGAGCAAGGGAGCAGCCTCATGGGGCTGAGCTGCTGGCTGCAATTAAGCCATGACAGCAGGTGACAGCCAGCTTGATCAATTCAAAACTTAGCATTTTCACTTTTGTCATGTGGAGTGCCTCTCAGAGCACACTTAGGATGCTGGGAAAGCAGCACCTATAATTTTCTAGTGTGGCTTGTAGCTGAGCTGGGAAATGCACTGCATGCATCAATGCTCATTACATATTGCCCAGGATGAGAGCAGAAAACCCATGCTTGTGGTCTTCACCTGGCAGAAATGCTTCACTCTGGAGCATGAATTTCATTGATCACTCTTTATACACTGCCCTTCCTGAGGGCTGTGATGAATGTGTGTGCACTGAGCCTGGCTCACGGTTGCTGGGTGCTAATTGGGTGGTCCATGGGAACTGCTGGTTTCTGTTCCTACAGCAATTAGCCAAAAGACCCTGTGATGCAGCAATGTAGTATCAGAAAAGCTGTGAAGGAAAACACAGTTTTCAGTGAAGGAAGAGGGGAAGGAAAATGACCAAATCCCATCAATGTTCTGTGCAGTGCAGGGAGGGATTGATTTCAGTGACCTGACAGCTGTCTTAAAATCTGTCCTATATTTGCTTTAGTAAACATGGTTTTTTTTTAAAGAAATGGCTTCATCTGAATGAAAGTAGCAAAACCTCTTCTACATATAATGTACCAGATTGCTTAGTGACAGCAGGTATAGACATCTCACAGGGGAAACGTAAGAGCAGGGATAGTGCAGGTAGCAGCTCTGGCTGGAGACACAGCACAGATGTGCTCTTTGTGCCTGCTCTGAGGATAAATAAAAGACTTTTAATCCATAGGGCTTTTACTTTTTTTTTCCTTAGCAGTTCCCTCAAAAGACGCAAGTTTCTTTAATGTATGTTTTATACAAACTTGATTTAGAAGGCAAATCAAAGGTTACTCTGCTGTAGCAATGGATGGAAACATTCCAAAATCCCAATTCATCTGTTGTCAGAAGTAGCAAACAACCTAATTTCTCATTTCAGTGCCATCAAATAATTCAGCATTCAAATTAATCATAGACCTCAGGGAAATAAATAATACAATTATGCATGAAATAAATCATGGTTTCTGTTCAAATGACCCTCCTCATTTCTAGTATATTCTGATTCAGCAAATCTTCAACATGAAATTAGCCTGCCCAGGAAGGTTGCTCACAGCAATGCATTGATGGCAAAAGTGTAGTACCTGTGTCCTCAGAGATGAACCAATGTTCTTGCTTGGTTTTTCCTTTATAACATAGATAACAAAGAACTGCAGAAGGATCATGTAGCTAGTAAAGAACTGAAGCATCTAAAAATAAAAAAGCATCTAAGTTCAGGTCTGCAGGTCCAAGATGTGCAACTGACAGCTGAGATTCTACGGAGAGAAATAGAAAGTTCCTGTTCCATCAGTTTGAAGCTGGAGCTATGGAATTTTACCCATAAAAATTCAAGTGTAGAACAGCTTGATGAGGTAAAGGGTCAGAAAAGAGATCACTCGAACTGTTGCTCCAGCATTTCATTATAGCTGCTGTGACCATATAACCAGTACTTAGTAGATAAAAGCTTTTAATTATACTCATGTCTCCACACCTGCTGGCTATTATAGCATCTTGTCTCATTTGGGGTTTTGTGCCTTTCTTGTGGCAAACTGAAGTCCATTCTCATTTAGTGACGGTTTTAGCAATAGTTCTGTACAGTATGAAGATCAGTCCAAGAGTAATGAAGTGTTTTGCATAAATAAGTGGTTGTCAGAATTGATGTTTGTTTGAGCTGCCTGGGGACAAAAGTGATTTGTCCCGTGTTGCTTGTGAGGTGAGTGGGCAAACTGGGAGAAAAACCTGTATCTGATATCTGGATCAGTCTTTCTTTTCTCATTTTGTCTCTCATTTATTTTTCCCTCAGCAAAATCCAAACTAAACCTTTTCAATCCGATCCTATTAAGAAATCCAATTAGTGCTACAGCTGGCAGGGCACTATTATTGCGTTGACTTTTAATCATGCTACTGTGAGAGTGTTTTTCCCGAGCCCTGAGTGTTACAGAATAATTAACTTGAACATGCTGAGGCAGAAAACTTTTCTTAAAAAATAAAAACTCTTCAAAGTATTTTGTATTTACTAGCTGCTTATGAGATGTGGTAAGAAAAAGAGATAAGCGAGCTATCCAGACTGGACAGGTGAGCTTAACGTTGACTTATTTGCAGCAGTCCTCCATGAGTGGAACAGAGTGTCTTGTGTAAGAAAGTGCAAGTTGACTAATAAAATTAGCTGAAGGACTCCAAAATTGAGCCTCCTTTATAAAAGGACTGACCACAGCTTTCGGGGATCTCTGAAGGCTTGTGCAATTGCTTCTTATGGCTGTATCTTAGTTATGAAATGCTTTCTTTTTAATTAAACCATAATTTGTCTAGTAAATACCACTTTTACTTAGGTTTCAATTAGGGAAAAAACCTAATATTGTGCATTGCTGCACATTCAGAGTATACCAAGTGAATAATAAAGAACTGTACAAACACAGCGTCAAACCTTGTGAGTGTTCCTTCATTAGCCCTTCCCCAGACCTCATTCCTACACTTGAGTTTTGCCCATGCTGTCGTTGTCATGGCTATAATATCTATTAACACTGCTGCGATGAAATAAGTAAGCAAAATTTTCATCTCAAGTCCTCTGTAAAATAGGAGTTGGGAGGAGTAGAATTGATTGGGGAGGCGGGGGGATAGGGGGAAAGGTCTGGAAAAGTCCTTCCTTTAAGAGTGAACCTGTCTTGCAGAGCACAGCAGAGCCTGAGGAATGCAAGGGCTGTTCTGTCCGTGCTGCCTCTGCTGCCGCTGTGACTGAGTGTCCTGCCTGCTCTGCCAGAGCCTGCTGAGGGAGGAGCCGCCTTGCAGACTGGAGATTTTCACTTTTGAACAATTTAAGTATATATTTTGTCCCAGAACAGTTCCTTTTTGTAAGACAGTAGAAGTTATTTCCTTTTAAGGGGTAGAGAATGGAATTAATATATTGAATCACCAGAAACTTGAAACAGATTCCCTTAGATTGATGGGCTCATCAGGCAAAATGAGGGGCTACCATGAGCCTGTGCTTGTCTCCTCAACAGAAGCAAAAGGACACAAAGCCACTTTTGCCCTTACAATTCACTTCCCCCATCCAAACTGCCTAGATTTAGCTACAAAATTTAGCTTTTCTTGATGCTACAAATGCATTGACCAGTGTGGGCTGTGACTCTTTGAGGGCAGGGAAGGTGGGGCAGCAAAAACCACTTGTATACGAGACTTAAGAATCTAAATGAGGGGCAGGGGGAGGTGAGAAAATCTTGGTGCTTTGGCAAAATTTGTTGCTCTGAAATACTAATTTTCTTTGACTTTTTTTCATTATTTCTGCTGTCTTTTTCAGTGAAGGACTCTCTTCCTAGCCCCAAAACCCTGCTCTGGGCTTTTGTTGTAGGTAATGAAAGGTTGGTGGAGGGTTTTTGTAGTTATCTGGAAGAGTACCATGCCAATTTTCAGAAAACTGTTGTCATTACGTGATTATATAAACTGTGTAGCTTTTCTGCTATTTTTTTGAGTTTGATTCACTTACTGAATTACTACAGTGACACTTAATCTGGTCTTAAGCCAAGGCCTTTTTATTTAATATTATTAAAAGTCCTTAAACTAAAGTATATATAGATAAATTCAGTATAAAACAGTAAACAAGTTCTTTGAAGTTGAGAGCTATGAGTGTGTTTGACAGATTTACATTGTTTTTTGTTTTTAAATGAGACATGGAAAATTGATAAAGACATCAAGCTATTTAACTTCAACTTGTTTAGAATTATTTATGTACACTTCCCATACCACTCCATCAAACTGTCTTATGAAGTCGAAGGCAGAACCACTTGATTTCAAAAAAACCTCCATGATCTTTACAGAGTGTTTACGAGCATAAATAACGAGTGTCATTGTGCAAGGTAACTCACTACGTGTTGAGGTCAGTAGAAGTTTGCTTGCTGACTCCAGCACATGTTAGGTCAAACACTGGAACAGGTTAATCTTATGGGTTGAGGAGTATCTGTTGGAAATAGCCCAAGCCTGACTCTAAACTACCCTGCTGTAGTTAACCCAGCTCTGAACAGTGCTTTCCATCATCTTCCTAGCATCAGTTGTTCTGTAATATTGTGTAAGAAAAAAAAAGATGTTAATGTCTCAATCTTACATGAGAAGAATGAGATGAAATTGCAAAATTAAGTATTTAACAGAAGAAAGAGAACTTAAAGTGAATGTTATATTTTTCTTGGAATAAATCAGGCTTTTCTGATGTAGTCTGATGAAATAAGAAGTGTAAGGATGACTTCATGATTGTTCTGGCAGGGGGTAAAGGAAGTTTACAAACTTCTGTTATTCAGTGTGCTGCCTATAACGGAGAATGAGATTTGCCCTCTTGGCATGTGATTAGTTTCCATTGGACATGTAGTAGAGATAGACATCCTGGTTTTGACTGTCCTCGTTCATGATAGATTAAATGTTGGCTTTCTCATTACCAGATAATAACTTGGATTTACCATCTGTGAAATAAGACAGTCTTACTCCAGTTGTCACTGGCCGGGGGAGCTCTTCTCTGTCTGCTTTCACAGCTGGATGTAATGCATGTTCTTGCTGATAATGTCAGCAAAGAGATCAAGCACAAAAATATCCTGGCTCAGACTTTGCCAGGTAGTGAGGTTCTTTGCAAAACTTACCAGTGCCATCTTCAACAACGTGGAAGATTTATGTTTAGTGCTGTAAAACTTGTAAGGTCAGACATAAGCTAAAGTGTAAGTGTGGTTTATGATCCCCTCAGAGTTCCTACCCAAGATCTGAAAAGCTGAAAAGAGATTGTATCTAAATACCAATGCCTGCTTCCCTTGACGGGGAAACTGTGTGTTACAGCTCATATCCAAAATGAAGAAATTGCTTGTGATCCAGTGGTAGCTTGATGACTATCTAGGAAAGGACAGACAATCAGTCTTGCTGTAGTGAGTTGTCAGATTTCTCTTTTAGGACAGTGGAAGAATTGTGTTGTTCAGTGGTCCCTTGGAGCCTTGAAGTTTGCTGTGGTTTCCTTCTCAGTGTCATGTTACAAGAGCTTATGTACACAGCAGGTACATCCAAATGCCCTAGAAAATGTGGATTCACTATTTCCTTCTCTAGCCAACACTTAATTACAATTTCAATTGTTATGTAATCCAGAATTTCAAGTGAATATGGAACTTCCTAATGTGTATCCAGTCACTTTGAATTAGTCTTCAAAATACCCTGCTCTCTTGCATGGATTTGCAGAAACACTCTTATATTCATCTGTGGTAGGTCTGTATACCCTCATTTATGCCCTGTCTCGGGTTCAGTCTTCTCACTGTGATTTTTGTTGTTGTTTTTTGCCCCTGCCCTACAAGGACAGGAGTAGGTCTTTTGTTTCCCCATCTGGTGTTTGAAACAGCCTTGTCTATCCCTTTGTTACTGGTATGCAGTTGTGATTCCAGCTTTGGATGACCTTGGTGCCCCCTCTTTCACACCCATTTTCTGTGCTGCTCTGCACCAGGGAGGTGTAGTGTGTTGCTTCAGACAGAGGTGGTGGCAGTCCTGGGCTCCCCCTCTGATGGGGCACTGGCTTTGTATTCTCTGTCTACCAAGGCTGCAGTGACTCTGGCACTGATTTCCAGGCAGTTTCTCTGGGCAGCAGCAAGGAGGTGGAGTACCTTTTGTAGCTGCATGGGAACTGTCTTGCACTCCAGGACACGGGTGGCCAGTGTTGTACAGAGCTTTGCTGGCATGGTGTAGCTGTGCAAGTAGTGCCAGAGTCAGTAGGAGAGAGTGTGTGCCTGCTACCATGCCAGCAGGAAGATGTCAAGAAGATTTTATCTTCACCTTCAACAGGATGAACCTTTGGATTGTGAAATATGTACCTGGCCTTTAGCACAGGTCACTAATTGTAAGCAATATGAGGCATTTGTTCTGTGCTTGCTGATGAGCTAAACTCATCTCTTGGGATGAAGTGAACAGCCCAGCTGAGCAGGATGTATTTGCTTCTATTTTCCTCTCAGTGCATTGCTACTGAGACTGCTTTCTGCATGAAATCTTATCTAGCAGGAAAATGGAAGTAATGTATTTTCTGCCATTTGTAATGCTGGCAGACAATGTCCTAATAACCTGCAAAAGTGAGATAGAAATTGAAAAATTGGGAGCTAGATTAAGTTAGGACATCATGTGAATCAGTGCATGGACTGTTGCTGTTCTGAAATGTTGTTTCAGTTAAGGTGATACAGAGGCTGCCAAATGCAAATTGACTACCAAGGACAGAATTTCACAGCCAGGTACTTGGAAACTGTCTTTTTGAGGCAAGCGTAATGTCCAGGCTCCACTGAGTTCAGGTGTCCTCCAGATACCTTGGCTCTGTGGAGATCTCCAGGTCCCATCCCTGCCTTGCCAGCCTCAGTGAAAGTGAAGGATAAGTCTTGGCACACAGAAATCAAGAACCTTTTTGTTATAGATTGGGCTCCTGTGGGCAGAGGCTCTCATACGATGGTGTTTGCAGTAGGTCTCTCACTTCTGGGACTTCTGGCTTCAACTGGGAACTCCCAACATTTACTCCCAGTGCACAGAGGGTAAAAGCATAAGAAGCAATTCCCTTCTTAAAGAAGGTGACATCTATGCCCTTCCAGAGGTACAAGGGGAAAGTGTGTTAATGTGCTGTTGAAAATACCCTGCACAGAGTCAGCCCTCAGCCACGCAGCCGTCCTCCCCAGCTTTGTGCAGCTTAAGCTTATTACTCATGGAGGGGGGGGGGAAGCCTAAATTCAAATATTTTTCCTGGTTTGCTTCACAGTGAGCCTGGGTTTATTCCCTCTCACATGCAGGTATGCATAAAAAGTCTGCACATCTGCTCTGGAATCTGGGCAGGTTTAGGGTAGTTAGAGGATCAATTAAACCACCTGATTTCTAGACAAGGAAAACTGTGTTTCCTGAACCACTGGAATTATTTTATTTTTAAGATTCCCTGTCCTTCTCTCTGTCATGTCATGCACAAATTAGTCCTTCAGAGAGTAATTTGAAAGCAGTGATTGTGTGTGACAAGAAGGTACAACGTGAAATGTGTGGTACTTTTGTTTTCAGTTAATTAGAAACCTGAGATCTCTTATTACTAATAAAGGTTCAGGTTTCTGTTCTTTGAAGCAGACAAATTTCTAATCAGGCATAATTACTGAGAAGAATTCCTTGGCTGGATCCATTAACTTCCCCTCCTGTCTTGGTTTCTTTTTTTCCCCTTCCCTTTTCCTCATGTCTTGGCCTGAAGACAGTAAAATAAATGGCAAACCTCCAATAATTACCTGAATGGCAGACATTTAATAGCTTTATAATGTATCTGAAAGAAGGTTATTAAATCTGCTGTACTGAGCTTTTCAGCTACAGCTATTTTATTCTCTGTCTACATAGAGCTTTTAAAAAATTCTCTGTGCAAAAGAAGTATTACTTTCCAAATACATGTTAATTAATTGTCCATTTGTATTGATGCTGGACATAATTTATGAAAAATTCTTACAAAGTGTGCCTGCCCTCGAAGGGTTTTCTGGGTAGACCACAAAATGCAAATGCCTCCTTATTGTTACAGATTGCCTTTCTCTGTGTCACTTTAAAACTGTTGCTTTCTCCTGAGCAGTGAGAAATTAGTATTTCAAGTTACTCATGCAAAGCATTTTCCATGGGGACCTTACTAATTCCCTGAGCAGCCTGAGGTCTGCTCTCTTCATGTCCAGAGCTGATATTTTTCTGGGACTTTTCCTCCTGTCACTGGAGGTTTTAAACTTGATGGCTCTGTGGTCACTGTGGCCAAGACAGCCCCAATCTCCGCTTTGCTCATGAGATCTGCTCTGTTGACAAGGAGGACATCTTTCCAATTCTGCTCCCTTAAGGCCTGTTCCATAAAGTTGACTTCCAGGTTTTTTAGGAATCTTCTGGCCCAGATTGTACCAGCTCTGTGATGCTCTCAGTTAATTTCTGGAAAGTAACTCAGAATGGCTTTGTGGATGTTTGCTTGGGTAAAAGCAAAGGGCCTCAAGAGGTGCCTGTAAGGTTTAATGAGCTGCAGGCTGCTGTGACTTGCTCAGTGTTGAGCCCAAGTGTGATCATTGTTCAGCAGAATTTCAAACGGGTTTATGAAAATTATTCCTTGAAATGAAATCCTACTGGGAGAATCTGCTGCTGGCCTGTGCTCTGTTTTTGTCTGTGCCTGGTGTCACCTGCAGGGGTAACAGAATTGCTTGTGATGGGTAACTGCAGATTTAGACAAAAAGTACCTGATATTAGGCAATACTCCTCGTATCTGCAGAAGTATTTGCATTTAGATAAATGCTTTAGATCCATCCTGGGTTTTGAGCTGCTTATTAAGACTATTTTTAACTTTTTCTCTGTCTTTGAAATGCATTTTCCCTCAAGGTTGGTTCAGTAAATTGACACATTTCTTGAACCAAAGGCAGGCATCTCTAGTTAGGATTAGGCAAGTAAGCAACATAGCTTTGGCTGGCACATGTGGCATGGATAAACTGGCTTTTATCTGATGTTTCCCTTCTTTTTAGTCTTGATTTATCACTCAGTTTTCACTGTTTCCTTCTTTCTTTTATCTTGTATTTTTTTCTCCCTTTATGTAGTCTCCTGTCTTGTGTTCTGAAGCTTTCTAAAGGATAAGACTAGTCAACAATGACCAAGGAATAGTGAAGCTTTCTAATCAGTGATTTTGAACAAAAGGAAAATAGACTTTAGTGAATAAGTCATTGAAAACAGTATTAAACAGTATCGAAATTAGGAAAAAAAATGAAGGCAAAGGTGTTTATGAACCTGAGCCTGTATAATTTGAACTAAGGGGTTCAGAAAGAAGGCAGAGTACCAAACTAAGCTGCTTCAAAAACTCAGGAAACCTAAGCTCTGTCCCTGGCTTTCCTTCAGGGCTCTGGGAAACATTCTCTTGCTTTCTTTCATTTTTCTTACTAGAGTTTTCTTTGTAAAATATTCCAAAACTGTAGGTGAAAGTTCTATAATAATAGTAGTAATTATCTCCTGCGTGGTAAATACGCAAGATGAGTTCATACCAAAACAATTTGCCCATTTGCTTTCTTTTGCTGCTATCTGCTTATTACACAGGTTGTGTGGACACTTTCTCCCCTTTCTTAATAATTTGCTTAATTTTATTGTACTGCACAATTTAAACCTCATTTAAGCAATGCAGTGTACAAACCATATCATCCAGAATTGGAAAAAATATCTGTAGACATACTACAAAAGTGAGGTTCTCAGCATTTAGTTCCATTTTGTTATAGCTGGGAAGTGGAGATCTTTGCTTCTCAGGAAATAATCCCATACTATAAGAAGGCCCGATTGCAGTGCCAGGTCCTAAACCAGCTAGTGAATGTTTCCCTGGTGATCACAGATGCTAAAACAGATTTTATGGCTTGATTTATAAGCAGAAACTGAAGCAAAACCAGCTTATGAGTTTTTTCCCTTCCTTAATCCTAACAAACAAAGGAAGGAGGCAGAGAGCTGAACCGATAACTTGGAAAAAATTTTCTGTGAAAGGGAATTTCGCACTCTTTCTCTGTAAGTGGTTTTCAGGCAGAACTGAAGAGCTGCTACTCTAACACTCCTTGAACACATCAGGCTTTAATATTTGAGCTAAGACCCAGCAACAGGCAAATAAAAAGGTGTGTGTGACTTAAGGGCTCTTTGCCTTTGCTGATTTTTGCTGTGCATTGAGCGCTTGCTCTGTTGGTAGAGAAGGGTCTTGGAGGAACTTTCTAAGATGCCTCCAGATAGCGCATCCTGAATGTTTTGATACACAAGGCTTACCCTGCACAGAGATTTATGCTGCCAGGCCTTGCCTTGATCTGGGCCAGTTCATCACTAGTTCAATATTATGTTCAGACTACTACTTAAAATTTCCCATCTTCTGCGTAATGGCAGCTGTCTCTGGGCAAATCTGCCAGCAGCTGAGTCCCTCCAGCTTTCCTTGACTGTGCAATGTGGGTCAGCTTTGGAGCATGCTTGATACTGCAGCAGTTGCAGTAGTGTCCTGCTGGGTCTTACCTCTCCCACCTTTTCCTGCAGTTAGAATTAGCTGGAAAACAGAGGCTGAGAGGAGAAGTAATGAAATGAGAACATGCAACTTCTTAATGAATTATAGCTAAGATAATTGGTTAATTACAGAAACTTGTTAATTCCTCATTACTGGAACTACGTTCCCCTGATGGCTTTTTTTCTGATTTCTTTATTAAAATGGAAATGTTGGTATGTGCCTTTCCTAAGTCACAGCAAACCCACAAGATAGTGTGCCCAGCAGCTGATGTCTTACTGAGCACCATTATATAAAGGGGACCCCAGACTGGGGAATCTCTGCAATGCAGTGAGCTGAAAATGTATTTATTTCCTACCTGTTGGTAGAGCAGACCAGAACTATTTTTCAAGGAACTTTTTTTAGAATTAATGCCAATGAGACCTGGGCAAGTGATCTAGTTTTATCCCAAAGGACTTCCTGGAAGACAAGTGTCCTTGTCAGCATGTGAAGAAATTGGCAGTGATTTGCAGAGCTCTGAGAGGCTGAAATTTAATATTTAGTGACATAGTTATTTTCTAGAGCTAAGGTTTAGACTGATGCCAGTGGTTGTTTCATGGCTTCAATTTGCCCTGTTCACACTGAACTTCACTCTGTAAGTGCCCCACGCTGTAACTCCCTAGTGTTGCACAGCACTCAGTGCACTGGTGGGGGAGAGCCCTTGAGGTAGTGCTGTTACCTGCTTGGGAAAGGGGAGCAAAGCCAGAGCTCAGGGCAGGTGGGCCCCTGAACACACCAGGGCATTTTGGCGTCTGTGACTTGGCTGTGGTTTCAAAACTTCTCCCCAGCACAGCAACCAGGTTTCTGAAGGCTTGGGCTAACACACATCTTTCCTCTCTTTTTGTGACTCCCTGTAGCATGTTAGGAACAACAAAGGGCTGACACTGAACACTATTAGCTATTGCTTCACACAAATAATAGCATTTATGTGAGTCACTGAGCAGTAACTGAGGAGTACTGTAACGGTGGTGACACGGAAACACCTCAGCCAGGTGAGAACAACAAAAGGACAATTCCAGTATCCAAGTGGTGTTCACTTAGATATGCCTAAGAGAAAAGTAAAGGCACAGAAATAAAGAAATAACGGTGACCAGCAAAACCAAACTATTATATGGATAGTCAGGCAGAATACACGTGTGCAGAAAAGAGCTTTCCATACCTCCCATCCAGGTCATATATTACCAGCACTTGTGCATCTGCAGCCAACCAGCCCCACCGAGTCACAGTGGGGCCTGTGATACCCTGGTGATTCATTTGTGTGTGTCTGATACAAAGCATGATGGGTTGATCCTGCTTCACTGCTGCATGGATGTGCACGTGGGACTCTGTATTCTTTCCCTTCAGCACACTAAGCAACAGCTTGATTGGAGAAATTGGTCTTGTGAAGGCTCCAGCTCAGCGTTTGCAATTCATCATTACCCAAGGTGCAGCTTTGCTTTCAAGTACAGCCCCAGTTTAAGATTTGTCAGTTTAGCTTTTGTTAGCACAAAACAAAACCTTGTCAGCTTTGTGGCACAGTTAGTTCCCCTGTCACAGTACTTTGGAGTTATAGCAGAGACCAAAGCAAAGTTGGCTGAGTGTCTGTGCAGTTAACATCACCATAAACAAGTAATAACCAGAATCCTCAGCTGACACTTAAAGTTTAAGGCTGTTGCATGGCATTTCCAAGTCTCTGTGCTGTCTAATGCCCCCTCTGAGCACAATTACTGTATAAACTGACAGAATGTATTGAATAAATATGCCAACTTCACCTTCTCCTTCTAGAGTTATAACAGTGAAATTTTAGTAGATTTGAGATTATGTTGAGAAGATGCTATTTAATTCCTAACTGACTCTCCTAGCACTCTTTTGTGGTTCAGGAAGATATATATGTATATATCTTCCACTGGAAAATAGTTTATATCCAGGTCTGAAGAAACCTAAGTATTAATGCTTACTGGTGCTTATATCCTAACAACTACAGGCTGCCTACTTTCTACTTGGTATCCAGGAGAAACTCACAGGAATCAAATTTTTGTATGGGTTAGCACAGAAGATTGCAGCTTTGCAACCTGGGCAACAAACTAGAAAATTCTTTCCTGTTTAGATCAGTTGCTTTAGCACAATCCATGCCAGTTTGCCCATGTGTGAAATCAAGTGGTTTTCCACTTTCCTGTTTTGATGATATTGGAGCTAGCCACTGAAACAGGATTAGTGGGCTTTGTGGAACTGGATGATTTGAGAGGCTTGCGAACAATTTTGAGGCTCACAAAGCTTCACATATTCACAAATATTTTTATGTATCTTTTAAAAAAAACCCCCGTAATCCAAAAATCCCATGATGTATGAGTTTTTCATGATGCCTTAAGATTTAGATGCCTTTTTCTTCTAATCTAAAAGCAATCCCTCTTGTAAGCAGCCCATACAGCTGAAATGGTGAAAGTAGGCAGAAAGACAGTAATGCTTCCAGCTAAGCCTCTGTTCCAGTTTGGTTGAAGGCAACAGTCAGTCTGTAAAGGCTGCCCCTGACAGTCATATATTACACCAAACAGTGGGAATGGAGGACAGCAAATTTGGTGTTTTCTCAGCATAGTTCATCCAGCTTCCCTTAAAACAAACTAAACCTTTATACAGTAGCTCAAATGGTTACATTTGCATCACCCAAGTGCTACAGTTCTTTCTTAAGAAGCCTAAACTGGCAGAATGATTTCATGATTTGCCACAAAATTTAAACAATTTTTGCCTGCCTCCATTTCCCAAATGTTAGCCTGCATGCTGTTCTTCTGCAAAGAAGCATCCTTCAATTCTCTAGGCCCAATGAAAATGGGATCGTGCTCAGTAGTTTGTTGGTGAGTAGAGAGTTGTTTGGACGTGTACTATCTTTTTTTTCCCCTCTAGAAATAGCAGAGGGATACCTGGAGATATAGCTCTAGAATTCATATCAATAGTTTTGTTCAAAATATACCTGGAAGATAATCCTAATAGAAATCCAAGTGTATTGTAGTGCAGTGTTTCCTGATGACTAGCAAAAGAGTTAATAGTAATTAGCTACTTGCTATGGATATAAAATGCTTAAGGACAGAGAAATCTCAAGCCAAGAATTCTTCAACGTACTGAAGAGTGTTTCATGTTTTACATTAACTAAACTGTTATCTCCAATACCTCCGGATGTAATCACTGCTGGATTTTGGGTTTTTTCTTTGCCCAAAAGCACTCTGAACAGAAAAAGTACTGACAAGTGAAATACCCTTTCATTTCATCTAAGTGTATTGCCCTCAAGGCCTGAGCAAGGATGTCTTTGAGCAGTAGCAAAGCATGCACTGATGCATCCAAACTGATACGTAGTTTAATAATGACAATTAAGCTTTGTGCTTTTTTCATGAGAATGTAACTTGCAATTAATTAATATGATGTAATTTAATTAAATTGAAGGGAGAGCAGGGAAAGTAGTGTCCTCTGTCATATTTGTTTCCATTAGTTAGGATGTGCTCCAATCGGCAAATTGACAGGAACATTTAAGTAGAGACAAAGGTTTATTAAAATTTCCAATTAATACTATGGACCATTGCAAAAATATCTAGTTAATTGAGATGGACATATTTGATCAAGCTTTCCTTAAAAAGCTCTTCGCGTAGTCTGTTGCAGCATCCTGGAGAACAGTGATCTTCCTGTACCTGAAGTGATCAAAATTTAGATTGACAGGGGAACTGGGCCAGCACAATTCACAGTGGGATTTGGCCTTTCACCTCTGTACTTTGCATGCTGTGCATTTGTTTTTTATCATGAAATGTCATAGTACAACTGATAAAACTCATCACATGGTCGTTTACATATGGACACACAGGGGAAACTGCTTGGCTCACAGCACCAGTGTCAGTGCTGTATAGTAGCTGTTCCCGGAGAGCTCTGGGGTGGGAGTCTGTGGAACTCTTGGCATTCTGCAGACAGCGGCAGAAACCCTCCAGTCCTGTGGTCCAGTGCTTCTAAAATGCACTGAACTCTGTCCCTAATTCTGGAATCTGGTTTTATCCCATTCGGTGCTGGGACTAGCCTAAGAGGTGCGTCTTTTCTTCAGAGGATGTAATAAGATCCAAAATCTTTCATGCAGATGAATGTTTCTCTTATCAAGGAGCTGGCTCTCAAGTGTCTAACATTTTTTTGTAAAAAAAGTTCGGGTTGGGGTTTTGAGTGTTGGAGGCCTTTGAAGAAATTGACACGCACCCCCAGCCACACTTCTGATACCAGCTTAGCCACGGAAATGGAACTGTGATTCAAGAGGATTGAGGAATCCTGGGGAGTTTTCTACCTGCTCAAGTGTGCATAATACATGCTTGGTCATGGAATATTTTTAGATGCACGCAAGGGAAGATGCATGAAGGAGGTTTGTTATCTAAGACTGCTCCTTAGCTTTAACATCCTGAGTATAGTTTCTGTCATGTGCTCTTCAAGTGCTTTGTTTCCATGAATGTCAGCCTACCTGTGTTGTGTCAAGAAGCAGAATTTAAGTAGTGGTGCCACTAGAGGAGCAGTTAAACTGTAATTCATAAATCAGGGACAGTCTGGTTAACTCTGAGAGCTGACCCCTCTACTTGAGTGCAAGTTACATGGAGCTGCTGCCATAATCTACTTGTGGGAGCACGGCTGGCAAAAGCAAAGCCAGCCCCCTTTCCAGACAGCCCTCTAAAAGTTCTCCTACTCTGTGTGTTTAGAACTACAGCATAAACTGCATTTTTAGCCTTTGGTGCCTGTATTTCACAAACTACTTGAGAAAGTTTGACCTCAGAGAATGGCTTTATAAACTGGCCTTTTTGTTTGCTGAACGTTTTGCTGCTTGGTACAGATTTCAAAAATTTTTGGGAAGGTGTAATTTGAGACTATGATGTATCCAAAATAGTTTGGTACTACTTCATAATTCACTGTGATGTATCTAAAATATGTTTAGTTTTATACAGTTTCATAATTCTTTCATGAATTTATTACTCTGATCTCCTAGTAGTTGTGGCACTGTCTAGTATAATTATGCAAACAACAAATTAAATCTTTTGAGCTGGGTGTGGAACAGGAATACAAATTACAGATGATAAAATAAAAACCTAAGTGCAACTATTGCATAGATGGCAAAATGAAGACGAAATGCCAGGAAAGGGTCAACAAGAATATTTAAAGGTTATTCCTCATTTAACAGTTCAGTAAGTGAAAGAAATACAGGCTTATTTAGAATATTGTGTGCATGTATTCATCGCTTGAGGTCACTTAAAAATAAGAAATCTAGAAGAGCGTGAAAAATTGTGAGAAAACATAGTTTAATGTAACACACAAAGAAACAATATTCTTCAAGTGGAAAGTGTTTTTCAGTGCTTAGGCCTGTTGTTACTAAGAAAAATGTATGAGATGGCCTTTACTGGGCAGTATTTTTTATAATTCTTATGCAGAAATGAATGATTTAATACACCACTAGAGTGAGTTTAAAATGCACTGAGCAGAATGATTCTTCAGTTTGCCTCTTAAAAATAAAGAGAAATGGGTAAATAAGGGGGATATCTTGGTTGGAGACCACCAGAGCTGTGATTACTCCATGACTGACTAAATGACACTTGTTACTGTAGTGGAGCAATGGGAACTGTAATCATTCTCCTTAATACCTGCCTTGAATGACTACATAGACCTTCCACGAGACAAAGAAATGAGTTGCTAATCATCTGCTTGGCACCGATGTCACCAGCAGAGATGTTTTTTAGGGCACTCGATGTCCTTTGGTGGCTATTTCTTAGAAACCTTCTGGACTTCCAGAATACCATTTTTTACTGTCTTTTCATGACTACTTGGATTCTATTGTCCTCAAGACAAGACTTGACTACTCTGACAGCGAGGCAGTGCTGTGGTGGCAGTGAGGCAGCTCTTACTCTGGGGAACAGGTTGCAGCAGGTGATACCTGATTTTCCAACTAACATATCTGTAAATTTATGAGGTGCCTGAAGACTCCAGGAAATTCCCATAGTTCTAGTGAAAACCCCCGATAAGCAGCTTTGTATTATCTTGCTCTGTCTGATGTCAGAAAATCTGTCAGAGAGGAGGGACTGTGAGAGTAGTAAAGCATATGTAGTGCTGGATGGTTTCACTGGTTTTATCCCTCAAGAGTTTTTGCTTTACCAATAAATTTGGAATAAGCAAAAGGCACGGTCAGAAGAAGCATCCTAGCAGTTATCAGCAAGTTGGTGTGCATTGGAAAGACAAGATATTTGTCATTGTAGAAACTGTAAATAATAAATGCAGTTATGTCAAGTATGGCTATGACATCAGTTAAGCAAGTTTGATTTTGTTTTTAACCCATGATTTGTCCTGTATCAGTTTTCTGTGATGAGAACTTGCGATCTTCTAAGTCTCTGTGAGGCTTAAATCTACCTTTTCATCATCATTCTCATATACCTAATTTAAATTAAATGTGGAAAAACAAAGCCTATAAGAAAAACGTCCAAGTTCAGAGATTCGGCATTATTAATTATCACTTTTAATAACAGTGGGAATGAAGCTGTGACAATCTGATACCCATGAGAAATACATAACATGGGTAAAAATCTACCTGTGATGAGAAAATCACTGCAGCCAGACCTGGTAGCAGAGGCTTTGACCTTTATGCCTCTTAGCTGCTTCCAGAACCTGGCAGTAATCACCAGTGCAAGGGAGGGGTCATATCTCCTCTGCTTGTGGCAGAAATCCAGTCAGCAAGAAACTGCCACTGCAAAGCATATCTGTCCTCCTGGTTATTTGTGGGCTTTAGCAGCTTCTTTTGGCTGCCTGTTACTCATCAGTGATGCGTATTTGCTGATGAAGTGTGCTCACCTCTGAGTACGGGTTCTGGGGAGAACACTCAGCTGGATGTGGGGCTCAGCACAGGTTGGCTGCATGGACTCATGCAGTGGCATTTTCCCTTTTTGGGGAATGAGCCTCCAGAATAATTGACACATCTGGTTTTCTATTTTTGAGCAGTTTCATGTTGTATATAGTCCCATCCCTGTCCCTCACAGATCTGTTCTTTCCATTGCATGCCCTTATGCATTGTTCTTTATTTCACTTGAAATACCCTCTTTTCCTGTTTCTTCTTTTAACTTTTCACCTTCTCTGCTCCTCTTTTCCTCACAGCATGTGTCCTCCTCAACTTTCATTGCCTGTTTAAAAGTCGGACAATGAGAAATATCCTGCAGCCTTTCCCTGTCTTCTCTCCTAGTGCAGCTGAGGTTATAAAGTGATTGCTCGCAGTCCATCCAGCCTCAGCAACAGCACGAAAGGATCACAATTTTAGTGCTGGAGGACTTCCTTGGGTCCATCCTGAGAGCAGCTACTGCATTTCTTCAAGTCTGAGAGTGACATGATGTCAGAGGAGGCTGCTGGGTTTGCTGTTGTGGTTGGTGTACCTGGGTTGATTTACAGATAAAAATATAGAGAAATAGGTGAAAACTAGAAGGAAAAAGTGAAATAGAGCTTGTCAAGGATATTTAACAGTTGGGGGGTTCTGGTTACTTTTTCATTAATTATATATTGTCCCCATTGCAGTTTCAGATTGTGCATGTAAACTGTGGTTCAGGTTAGTCCTTCAAGGTTCCATGGTTTCTTTGTTAGTTGCTGGTCTTCTCATGACCTGGGTGTGCATTGCTAACACTCACCAGATTTTGCCATCATAAGGTCCAGGGTAAAGCCAAATTCTCAATGTGCATTCTGTGGTAACTTTGAGGTGGGATATGCTTGTCTGTGCTGCCAGCTCTTCTGGAAAAAGTCAGTAATGATGGATTAGATTTCTGGAACCTTTCAGAGCTATTCTTGTGTGTTGTGAAGTTGATGACGTGAATTGTGCCAACAGGCTCACAAGAAGGCTGGGAGTCACTGGCTCGAGACAGTTCTCTGAAAGGAAAAAATACGCGAGGTCCTCCTGCTTCTTTTCATGGGTCTGTGGGTCCTTTGACCCCACAACCAGCTACCATTGTCAGCAAGCAGGGAGATACTGATAGAACCAAGATAGCGGCACCTTCACATGAATCAGAAGACCTGAACTAATGGGGGAATTTTGAAGAATTATAGCTGGTTTTGTTATGGCAGAAAAATTGATAACTATGTCAGGACAAGGGTTCAGCTGCCAATTATTTCCCTGTGCTCACACAGCAAGGAAATGGCAACTGATGAACTGAGCTCTTTATTCCCAGCTCCCTGGGCAGCACTAATAGAAAAGCATCCAAATTTCTGTGTTATCCAAACTAACTAAGGAGGTATTTGTGATTCCTCTGTCCTTACCTCGAATGTACCTTTGCTGACAAAATTAAGTGGTAATTAGCCAGGACTTAAAAAAAAAAAATTATCCTAGCTGGTGAATAACTGCTGGGAAATACCAGTGTGATACGAAATCCAATTAATTTGCAGGCAGAGGGGTCAGGCTGGAATTGTAGTGGTGCAAATGGGCAGGGACTTGAGCTCACTGGCACTGAATGGCTGTTACTTTAGCTGGAGATTGCATGGACTTGCTCTAAATCATCAATTACTTAAATACCAAACTTCTAAATTTACTTACAGCTTTTTTTTTTTTTTTAATTGCAGTCAATAGTTATCAATAAGTGGTTTTCTCAACACACAATTTGCAGATGACACAAATTCCTTGGGGCTAGTGAGATCCAGAGAAATCTGAGAAATATGCATGGGGCCTAATCAGCTGGGGTGAACAGGACAGAGAAGTGACTGGTGACCAAGGCAAGCTGATAAAAATCCTTCAATTGAAGCAGTAAATATCATTGCTTGGGACTAGGTAAGTTAAAATACATCACAAGAAAGGCCTAGTTTTCATTTTGGTTTGAATAGCTTTAAATCAAAACAGCAACAAATCCCACTAACTTTTAGGTACACACAAAAGAACTCATTGGATAAATAGGTATGGAACAGTAAGTTCATATTCCTGATTCTGTAGCCACCTGCCATGCAGTGAGTGATCTCATTATGCCACTTCTAAAACAAAGCAGAAGCAGAAGGGCTTCAGAGATCTGCAGTGGAAATAGATTTATGGACAAACAGCCATATGAGAAGACGGTTCAGGACTGCTGAGTGTCAGATCTGTAAACAGAACTGTTCCAGGGATATATGAAATAACGTAGTGTACAAGAAGAATCATTCAGATGTTCCTATTTATTCTTTATCATAACACAGTAGCAAAGGAATAGTCCATCAAAATTACAAAACTCTAATTTTAAACCAGGCAGATCACATAATACCACTGGGATTTTCTTAAAGGTATGGGTACTGAGAACATGTCATGCTGCATTTGTTTTAATGCAAAATGAGGAGAGAAATCCTCCTCTTCAAAAGTGTAAATCTGTTCCAAATAGGTTGGTCATTGGAGAAGCTTCTGCTGAGGGGAATATTATTCTCCATTTTGCTGTGATTTTTGCACCTTTGTGTGATGCATTATTTTCCCCCAACCACTTTTAAGAGCTGATTATAGATTACATAAATCATTTATATGATTCATCATAGCAATTCTTTTATTACCAGAAAATCCTTCTCATTACATGTTATTTTGATTGATCTTTATGAAGTTCCTACTTCTATTCTCACAGGGCATGTTGTGCAAACCTTTTCTGCCGCTAATTGAGGCATTCAACGCCTTTTGCTGCATGTGAGAGATACGTACAGTAGGCACTAGCAGGAACATCTACCTCTATTATCAGAACATATGTATTTTAAATATTAGACTTTTTCCATCCTCATTTTTTGAGATTTGGCAAAAACAAAGCTTACTCCTTCATTGGTGAGCTTAACCTTGTCTGCATATAACTAGAAAAATGTTCTTCCAGCTGCTCGTCTGCAAAATCTGTTGATCAGTGGCTGCAGAAGAAAACCAGGCAGTCTAGTCTGTGCAATTTATTCCATGTGTGATTCTAGGTAAAATCATAGTCCCTTGAGCTACCTACCCTCTCTGAGGATGACAGCATGTATTTTGCAGCAGATTAGAAATGTTCGGGAGGCATCAATCCAAAAGCTGATTATGCAGCACGGTTTTTAGATTGTAGAATTCTGTAGAAATAATTTTAAAAAATTGTCACAATATTTATTTGGCATTGGTTTTTCTCATTGCTTCAGACGCAACTCAAATAAAATACTTGATAATATCTTGATTAATATTTCTGCCTCTTGTTAAGAGTTGATGATCCTCTATTTCTGTGCAGATTTCTACTGGAGAACTAAGCCAGATAGCCTTCCTTTGTTTAAATCACAGAACCAATCTCTCTCATTAGCTCAATACTACAGCAAAGAATGAGTGTGGCTTTAGGGAATGGGCCCAGCTGGGAGGTAAGCTGTTAAGGAAAGCTTTATCTTTTACTTAAATTAGTTCTTATCATGGAGAAAACACACAAGTTTTTGGGTCCATAGGATTTGCCTCCTGTGAGGCATCTGTAGTCAGCTCTTCAGTCAGTCACCTGTGATTATTTGACTGTTTAGGGAACAGCAGAAAGCTGATTTGGGTTAATTAAAAACCATAACAGTAGGTCAATACATGGCTTCTGAGCTAGGTGGTTGGATGGATGGGGGGAGGTACTTGGTGCTCTGCATGTCGGGCAACTTAACAGCATTTTCCATAAAAAATTAGCACAGCATGACCCCAACATGTGCCCAACATAAGGAATCCCTGTTCTTGGGGCAGAAACGAACAAGTGAAGAATGAACCAAGTGACAATTTTGAGTAGTTTTGGGAAGTGGGAGAGAAAAAGCAGCATCCAGGAAGAACTGCTGGCATTAGGATAATCCCAAAGCAGCCTGAAGGTCCTGAATGGAAAAATTCTCATTCAACATTCCTCCCAAGCTTCTTTGAAAACTGACTCAACCTCAGAAAAATCACGCTTTGGCCTTGACAGCATTGGATATTTTGTCAAATGAATCCTGAGCTTCTGGCATGCACGAGTTCTTCAAGAAGTGAGAACTCGAGGGAACAAAACTGCATGTTTTTTTGGAGCTGCTTGTGTCAGGAACACCTAAAACATCAAATATGTTGGACTTGGAATAAATTGCAGTAACACAAACAAATGAACTCACACTTTTCCATGTCCTTCCCCTTTCTCTTGCTAAGGTGCTGCTGCAGGGCTTTAGGAGCTGCAGAGTTTAGGACATTATGGTGAAAGATCCATAGAATTGCAAGACACATCTTTGGGGGGCCGGGTGCTTTGAGTTTTATTACTCAGTATAGTGTTGTTTTTTTAGTTTCCTTTTTTTTTTTTTTTAGTCATAATTGGATTCAGGAGGTTTGTGCGTTGCTGCGAAGAAACTGTGATCAAATGTATCTGCAAGTAAATAAAGTGCCTGGGAACAAGTGGGTGAAGTGGGCTCTTGGATTCTGTGTGCTCTTTAGGATCTCTCAACGTAAGTAGTCCGAGAAAAAAGTGCAAAGCCCACCTGTCAGCCAGTAAATCTGACAAACATCCCTTCCATAGATAGGAAAAAACCTGGCTATTTTTGCGATCATGTCCAAACTTCATGTGATGGGGGGTGTGTTTTTTTGTTAATTTGGGGGTTTTGTGTAGTAGTAATGTTTGGTTTTTTAATGGGAACAGGACATGGTAAACCAAGGAATTATCTAAATGTTTTGAGGTCTGCTTACCGTGTTACTCTTTCAAGTTCTTCTCTCCTTATCTGGGAGAGATTTGACAGTACAATGATTTCAGATCCTTGACAGTTTTAAAGCTGGATGTGTCAATCAGGGAGATATGAAACATAATGTGGCATTACAGCCAGTCATACAGCCAGGGCAATGAAAACCTAATGTGGCAGATGCCACTGAGCACTAAAAAGTCCTTTGGTCTAAAGTATTCATCAGGAGAAGTGGCTTTGATATCATGCCACTGAGCTCTGGGAAGGTAGATGGCCATGGCATAGAAGCCTCATAACACGTTTGCTAGTGTGATCTCTTCCTTGGC
This sequence comes from Corvus brachyrhynchos, assembly GCF_000691975.1. Classification (NCBI taxonomy): domain Eukaryota; kingdom Metazoa; phylum Chordata; class Aves; order Passeriformes; family Corvidae; genus Corvus; species Corvus brachyrhynchos. The sequence continues at coordinate 1,396,440 of NW_008238831.1, read as the reverse complement.
CACCTGCATACAGAAACAAAGCTCAAATTAAATTAAAGTGTTCATTTCTTGTTGACTGGATCACTCAAGTGTGTATGAGTACTCTGCACCTCCAACCTGGCCTTACTGTGAGCGTCTCTCAGCAATTCAAGTGCACTATTTAGTTCCTGTGATACACAAAATCCTGTTGACATTCTGCACGTGATGTTGGTGTTCACCAGCAGTTTAAGGCAGAGGCAGCACCAGGAGAGGTCGTGGAACAGTGTGGTGGGTGAAAGCCAGCCTGCCCTGCTCACTGAGGACTGCAGGGAGAGGGAGCTTCTGATTGCCTGGACTGGGCTGGAGTGGGGGAATCGGCAGCCTCCAAGTCCTGTAAAATAAAAGGCATTGATGACCTCTGTTCTCCTGCATGGGAATACCAGCATCTAATAGCATGCTTGAAAAACCCAGCTTTTACTGGTGTTGCAAATATTGCATCTGCCATCCTCATAAAACACTCACTCTGCCAAGTGTTTTCTCATCTGTGGTGATAATGGGGAAACACATCATTGGTTCGTGAGCAGCCCACAGTGCTGCCCCGTGCCAGCAGCCTGGTGAAACACTGCGAGATGAAATGGTGGAAATGCCTCTTCTGCCTCAGCTGCCTGCAAGGGGGGCTTGTTCAGCCAGCCTGGCCCACCCTGGTGTGGCTCCTCTGGAAATGCCAGGGGCGCACTCTGCCTGTCCAGCTGTACCCCAGAGGAGCTGCTAACAGACAGAATTACTCTGCAGCTCCTGGGCTGTGTGTGGGTGCACACATGGATGTGGGAAGTGTGATTTGTTTATCCCAGCATGTTGTGGGCGAGGGGAGGCATTCAGAAAAGGAAAGCCCTTTCCTCCCCTACAATGTCCTTTATTCTCTTATGCAGTACAGAAGAGGCATTGACAAAAAGCATCTGCATTGGCAGAATTACTGAGAAAATCTCAAATGTAACTGGTATCACAGGTATTTAAGAAAACCTAAAAATTGTGTGAGATGTTGCTGAGGTTAGCAGCACGGTGCTCAGTTGTTCAGGAGCAGAGCAAACTCCTGAGGGAATTACCCTGAGGTGAAAGAAAATAAAACCATAGGTTACGGTTCAAGGCAGAAGTTGCTTGCATTTTCCAAAAAAAAAAAAAAAAAAAGGCAAGTGGGGAAGAGGTTGGGAAAGAGAGGGAGTGAGAGAGGGGGAAGAGTGGAATGTGCTGTGCACTTAGCTGAGCAGCAGGAAGGAAGGCTTGAAACAGGATTTCTCAGCCTCTGATGCCTGGCAGTTGTTAGCAGGCACACCAGTGGTACCCGTGTGGTGCCTTGCAGGATGTGGACTAAAGGCGAGTCAGAGGGACTCCAGACCTTAGGGATTGTGGTGGTGGTGTGCTCCTCTCTGAAACTTTTGCACTACCTCGGGCTAATTGACTTGTCAGATGGTAAGAGAACTCAAGTTTTCCAGCTCCTGTTTGCTTGTGTTTAAAGCTGTGTGAGTGTAGCCGCTGTGGGAGGAAAGTGGTGTCTGTCAGTGCACGGATTCTCAGTGTGGGCTGCTTCTTTATTAACAATCATACAGGCTGTAAAGAGGGAATTCAGCTTTATGCTCTATTGAGGACTTTTGTTTGCTTTTGATATATTACCTTAGCCAGAGAGAATCTGAAGCTGTGATGGTTTTTGCCTTGTGTATTATTTTATTATGTTTTCCTAATTATTTTTTCTTATTGTTAATTCTTGCCATCTATTGAAAATGAATTAGTACCAAACTAGAAAAAAGAAAGGCCCTCTTGGGATAATGGAAGCACAACTGATAATTAGATGTATGATTGCATGGGGCTACAAGAGTTTTGTTGTGACATTTGCAGATTAAAGACATGATAGATTGAATGTGAACAAAACTTCACTGCAAATGCTATTCCAGACACTTCAGCAAAATAACCTAAAGAGAAATACTTCTGTTCTCACTAATTGGAAGGTTTGGTCTCTCTTTGACTTGTAGTGATTCAATGTAATGAACTTCTTTTGTCTTAAAGGTTTTCCTGGATTAGTAAAGCATATGGTTTTTAACAGCTAAGTGTGCTTTAGGGCTTGTATTATCTTTTCATAAAGGGATGTAGGTATCACTAAATTTTGAAGGAAAATAACTTCTTGGTGATGCAAATGAGGTACTTTTTTAAATAAAGGGACCCCCAAGTCACTGATTGTATTCTTGCTTCGATCACTAACTGTGTCAAGTTTATCTAGCAAAGGAAATGCTAAGGATAAAATACTAGCATGAGCAACTGTGACACTTTATTCAGATTTCTTCAAAATATGAATAGTAAAGGCTGGCAAAAGATTTAAAAAAAGTAAAGAAAGTTTATATATTAAATCTGTTTTACTGGATCAAGAAAAGCAGATGGAATTTTAACATGGATTTTACTGCTACATTAAAATCAATGCTGTCACATAATCCTAGAAATCCTCCTGCAGAATTAGGAAAAAATATTAAAAATTGCTTAGTAAAGAGTTATTTTTATTGAGAGAAGATGTAAATTGGCATGTATTTGTTATTACATGGTTGTTGATATTCCTTATTACAAAATGAATATTGTGGGAGCTTTTAGTTTACTCCTAGAATGTCACCGGATTGCAATTACATAATTACAAATAAATTAAGATCTCCAACGATGACAACTAATTTCAAATAATGGCAGTAGAAATACTCACCTTAAAAATAAGCTGCCAAGTCAAATGTTGAGGTATTTGCCTTGCATTAACTGCAAGAGTATTTTTATACCTCCTTTGCAGACCGATTTACTGTAATTCCAGTGTCTGTTGTTTCTGAAGGAATTACTTTTCCCAGAAGCGTTTCACCAGCAAAGTCAAGTATGTGACAGGTGAGAAAGGTGTCTGTGTAAAGGTGAAATGAGTAAAAGTGAGCAAATACCCGCACGTTGTATTCATGGAACAGTTCTGCCTATGCTTGTTCGTGGTTAGCAGTCAGTGCTCCATCCATGCATGATACAAGCTGACCTGCAGTGAAATCTGTATTCTGGCTTGTTCTCCTAATTTGATATGGTATTGAATAATCCAAATGTGGAATAGGGGTATTCTCATATAAAAGCCCTTGTGAGAGAACATTTTTTCATCTTGGTTCAGAAGGAGAACTGACCCACCCTAGAGAGAGGGAAA
>NW_008238831.1:1391851-1393265 GCF_000691975.1 Corvus brachyrhynchos | reverse complement strand
AGACCGGAAACTTCTTCATGGTATATCCCTTGTGAAGGTGCTCAGCTATGAGGTAATAGGGACCAAAAATGCTCACTACTGCTGTAGTGCAGAGGTTGTATTACAGCTTAATCAGCATTTATCTTCACACCCTTGACAGTGAGTTCCCTTCAATTATTTTGACCCTTGTACAGGTTTTTCTTCATCCAAGGCAGAAATTGAGTGTTGTTTCTGCCACCCCAGCCTTTTCAGAAGCAGAGTGGGTGTGAAGCTCTGCCATCACCCAGGGGTAACCTCATCCCTCTGAATCAGCTGGTTTGCAGAGCTGCTGAAGTGCCTCAGTAGTGCCGCTGCTGGCAGGGGTTGGAGCAGTACACAAATACAAGAGTCATATTCCTTTCCCCACTATGCTAATTTCTGTATTTATTATATTCATGCAATTATTTTTACATTATAGGGAAGATTAGAATAACTATTATTCATACTCTTCAAAGGAAACTGAATCTGTAGATCAACATTTTGAACTACAGTTCTTACACCAACTATTAAATCCCATCATCTTCACTAAATCTCATGATTTTTGTGGGATATTGATCTGAGTTTATGCAATTATTTACTGTTCAGCTAGAAACAGTGAGACCCTGGCTCTGAGATGTGACAGTAAAAACAGTTATTTAAAAACCCAAACAAACAACAAACCTCTGGTGGATTATCGATTTCAGAACCTCTTTTTTTTTTTTTTTTTTTTTTTTTTTCTTTCGTTCAGGTATGTGTCATGGTAACATTGTGTTCATATGTCCATGCTTGCATAGGTGCACCACACTTTCAAAGTTTGGCTCATTTAGAAACATTAGTACCTTGCAAGACAAAGCCCCATATTACAAAGGAAAGCAGGCAGAAGACAAATGTTGTGCAGCCAACTTGAGGACTTCTGTTCTTTTTTATCTTTTCGATGTTCTCCTTGCATAGGTTTTTGGCTGTGTAAATTTGGGAAAGTGCATTATATGAATTTATAACGTAATTCTACTTGGCTTTTTACAAGTTATTTCAACTAATTATTACAGGTTTCCTGTAATGAGATGTTTGGATTTGTTGCAGCACTTTGAGCTTTCAGGACTTCCTCTCACACAATTAGGCAGATCCCAGACCAACACAGAGCCTGTTCCAGAGGCTGCTGAAGATTGGTAGCCCTGATACAGCGCAAGCCGTGTGCTCCCAATTGGGAATGAAGTGAGTTTTATTTGCTGCACGCCATCTTCTGCTTTCCCAGGCCTGGTAGCATTTGCTGGTGCTTAAGGAGTCTCTCTAGATTAGCTTCTGACAGCTGCTTCTGATGTTCTGTGGCTTTTCTCTCAGCTTTGGCTCTGCTAAGGAGTGAGAGAGGGTTTGACATTGTGGATTAATTGCGGCCTTTAGACTCCCTAAGGAACTTAAA